>NC_040029.1:5138266-5235766 GCF_000972845.2 Larimichthys crocea | reverse complement strand
ACTGGAGACTCCATGCCAGTGGCGACAGATGAAGGAGCAGGGGGCGCTGGAGCTGTCCGGCACAGATATGCAGTTCTTTGTGCGATTGGGAGAGAAACAAGGCTGTGCACAAGATTCTAGTTTTGAACGTACAAATTTACAAAGTGCCTTGAAAAGGCAGATAGAAAAGCCATTTCCCTTTTCAATGTTGTGTTCATTTTACTGGCTACTGTCAAATTTGCCAGGAGACGTTGCCCTCTTTGTTTTCGCACTCACTGGCTTTCCTTTATGGTGAAAATGTCAAACATTATCTTTAACACTGGGGGAATTATTTGAGGTCCATGCACAATGATATCTTCACATAATTTAGGGTACATAAGAATTCTGCTTGTTTACTTCTCCTGCATTTATAATAATCCTTGTAAGATTATAGCCAAATTATAAAAAGACCCAAATATGATGAGCTGTCATGCGCTGATTTAAGCAAAAATGCAGAGGCACATCATCACTTTCTTCAATTGTTTCCTGCAGCCTAAGCAAGCCCAGTCTCTTAGATTTCAAATATTGTTTTTTTTTTACTGGGAAGAGTGTAGCTGTTCAGTCTTAAACTGTTTGAGAGATGCATTATTACTTACATTTTTTATCAACTTTTCTTTCTGGTAATGACTCCCTACATCTCTGACAACACTTTAGCTTGAATCCCTTGTGTTCGCCTGTGGGTTATACTTAACGTGTGGGTGGACGGAGAAGCAGTGATAACATAAGTGGAGGAGGAGAGGTTTTCACTGCTCAAGAAAAGGTGACTGCAGGTCGGCTACACTGCATTGTGGGCTTTTGGGTCTACTGTCGACAAAGAAGTTGGTATCTTTGCCATCTCGACTATGGATTTCTCCCTGTATGGTGCAAAATGTTGAGTGGAGAAAGAAGACTCTGCACTTTGAATTCTGAGCCGACAATGTTTGTGCTGTCAATTGTTATTGTAGATCCACTGGAAAATATCTGGACATAATGTCATGTTGCCCGTTTGGCCACTTATCCATAGAAAGAAGGAAAATACACAGCTGCCAAAATAGAATCAGAGATACAGGGGCATCAACAACAGCTCTTTGGTAATGCACATGTTGTGCTTCATGAAAAAAGGTCCACCTCATAGCAACAACTTGTTGTTCACTGCTTCATCAAAACTTTGCGAAAATGATGGAGTTTTTCTTTTTTGTGTGTGTTTTTCAGTCAATCCAGTCTTTCTACTATCATTATTCCACAATTTAAGGCCAGAAAGCCCACAAAGCAATATTATTAATCTTGAGGAGGAGGGTAATTTATTTTCTCTGGCATATAAAGATAATTACGCAAGGGGGGTGGACTGGGTTTCAAGTGCGCTCACTTGTTGCCGCCTCACATGTCTTGGCATCATTCCCAACACTCGGAGTTGATGTCAAAATACAGTTACTCACCCAATAAACCACCTTCTGTTCCTGGGGAAAGCACTAATCTGCATTTTGCAATATCACAGTTAAGATGCATCTCAATGAGCACAGTATGGGCATTTGTGTGGATTTAAAAAGCAATGAGGCATCTTGTAAAAAAACGTGGTGTTTCAAAGAAAATTGTCTTCTATTTTTGGACTTTGGAGTAAAAAATGGTGCCCCTGTTAAGCTTTCATTCAATTCCACTTGCGCTACTTAAACTATCCTTCAAATTTCATTCAAGTCCCTCTCACAGAATAACGAGAAAATTAAAAGCTGTTCTTCCTGAGAAACCATACTGCCCATTCAGATTGTTTGTCTTAATGGGATCAACAGGAATTAAACTTGAACATGTTGAGCACTGAAGTGTAGTATCAAACAAATAAATGAGCACAGACTTTCAAACTCATCTGTTTTTAGATGACTACGTAATCTGATCTGGACAAGAGGCTTTCAATGAGTGCTGAGCATATCACTGGACTTTTTATATTAATGGACGTGCTCTTGAGCGCTGTAGCATAGCATCTCTTTAGAAATGTCGGCATGCATTTTCACAACAACTAACAACATTAGACAACCTTATACTTTAACAGTGTTTATGTAGTGGCAAAAGGTTCCAAATATAAATATTAGCAGTCTGAATTAAAACAAACTCTCTGAGCTGTCAGGGGTGAATATTACAGCAGCAGATTATCCAGTAGATACAAATTTAAATTCACGCTAAGAGAGTGTAAAAATGGTATATTTATCATTTCACTGTGATTGTTCTTTTATAAATATGTGACAGGTAAATAAATAAAATATTCAGTATGAATCAAATATATATTTTGTTTGAATTAAAACAAGAAAATACTCACTTCACTTCCTGCCTGAGACCCAATGTATCATACAGTATGATTGATACCAAAACTGTGGAGACCGACTATTCCATGATGGCATACATGAATATTATTTTACTTATTTTGAATCATGCTTGGGTGTCTGTACTTGAGAATCATGCGTAGACCTTGCCAAATCTTCTTTACAGGAGGTGACTCTGTAAGTTCGACTTTCGGAATTTTTGGACTCATGAGTAAAAGATGTTTCATACACACTGGCCCTGATTTTAGCTGGAGAGATGAGATTCTCATGAGAAAACATGGGCTAATTTCTATCTCAATAAAGACAGTGAGTGGGCGAGCGAGCACAGTGCGGCGCAGTTCAATATGATCTGATTATAAAGTCTGCTGAGAAATCACCGCCAACAAATCCTTCACAACAGCTTTAAGGTTCCCATTGTGCCTTTGCTTCCCATATGAGGTATCATAGGAATGCTATCACTGTCAGTGGACATGCTGGCAGTATGTCGAGTGCACTGTGGCCTGCCTGGGGGGACACTGACTTCCCTACAGCCGTTCCCTGTCACAGTAGCCCATAATTGGCCCCCTGCTTCTCACCGCAGTGTGCGTTCAGAGTACAGCATGTGTGTTGGTGCGCGTACACGTGGGTGCCTGCGCGTTCGCCTGTCAAACTCTCAGATGACGCACGGATCCACGGGCGCCGAGGAGCCCTGAACTGCTATGAAGACATTCTGTCAGCTTAGAGATGCTGGGAACTGCTGAGATAGTTCAATCTGCAAGCTTTTTCACAAGGTTAAAGTTGGGGATTTTCGGGAAGGATGTGCCATATCTGATCGCAGTGGAATAGTGCAGAAATAATAGATGTATGCTGTGGAAATGCACTGCAGGGAGTGAGATTTGGCCACAATGGTAGAAATGTGATACAGGAGAACAATTCTTTGTTATCAGTTGGAAATGTGGGCTCTGATGCTGAATGAAGCAGTTCATATCGAAGTCGTGACTTTAATTTCAGGCGGGTTTCAGAGTGGAACATGGTGCGGATCCGAAGGGTCGGACTTGACTTCCATGTAAACAGGGTTGTACTGTATGAGAGCTTGTACCCAACTCTGGAGATAAGGAAACACAGCAAGCAGAATTCAGTCTGGATTCAGAAAACACAAACAACCCATTAAGCTCCAACCAAGGAACATACTTTGGCACATTAAGTCTCCAAAGAGAGGCTGAGGAACGCTGCAATAAATCCACACAAGCCTGATACACAACACAAACACAACTCCAGACAATTATGTTCACCATATGATGTTATTGCTACAAGTTACCCACCGATGGCGTCATGATGCTGGCAATTCTACACAAAAGTGTGTTTTTTCACACACTTCTCCTGTCTTGGTTTTCTTTCTTGTATGAAATATGAAACAATTCTACCCAATTCAAGGTACAATCCGATTCTCTGCAATCCTCTGCCAGAGAAGTATCTACAGTATCTATTTTACCTTGGCAGCCATTCAACTTGCTGGCTAACCTGACCTCCAAAATCAAACATGCTCTTCCAGTATTCATCTGCACCCTGATTAATAACATTAGTTCCGTCTTTAGAGCATCTATGATCCGTGTTTTTGTGGTTAAACTAAAGCAAAGACACAAGTCCTTCTAATTAGTTCTAACCAGTGTCTACTGCATGAGGTTAATGGCTAATTATGGAGACGAGACAGCCAGCAGAGACATCTGCACATCTCAAGACCTGTTAAACGCTGTGACAGATGGGAGGAATATGTATTACCTCACCTCCCACATCTTCTCTGCTACTTCATGAGTACCAACCAAGTTTTATTCCTTGCATGATACTGAGATTTTAGTCATCAAAATCAAAGTATGTATTTTTTGCCTACTCTTCCATGTCTATCAACACGTATTAGTCCATTCCCGAGTCCCTCTCTCTACTCCCTTGGGGTCAAACATTGGCGGTGCTGCTCCTGTTGACAAGTGAGCCCTGGGGGAGGTGGTGTTAACGCAGACCTGTGATGTGTCGATCCTCTGGAGAAGTGAGTCTGACAGTGAGGGGACCTATAAGCAGAGGGGCTGTCAGATTATGCAGTAGGCTGGAGGCACAATGCATTAGTAGTGGGATTGGGTGGGTGTGGGGGTGTTAAGTGTGGTTCTACATGTTGTATGACAAATGTTGAAAAGCTGCCATTTATGATGGGCTTCTTAAAAAAAAAGGTGATTCATGGAGCTGAATGAAGTTATGAACTTTTATGGGCAACAGAAACAGTTTTCTATGAGAGATGAAAAAACAAATCAAAACACCTGTTGAGTAAATGTGTACATGTGTGTATGCTCAACAAGGACAAGCAAGGACAATGAAAAACCCCTGGGGAATGTACAGTATGCCAGAGAGATAGCAGCAAGATAGAAAGACGGAGTGAGTCATCACAACACTAAAACTTTACAATACCTCAATCTGTACCGGTAAGCACATCAAGTAATAATTTTAACAGGCTGTCAGCGCGGCAGCATCAGTTTAGTGAGGTCGATACAAAATTTAATTAAGAAGCGAGTCGCTGTTATGAGGAACACTGCTCCACTTGGTGTCAGAGGGCTACAAAATGTGAACTGTAATCTTTCTTGATTTACAATAAGATGATACTCAAAGACAGGAAGCGACAGCACAAGCTTGTTTTCTTAATTTCGAGATGTGAGCAAGAAACTATTAAACAATCAGAGTTTTAGCTGCTGTGCATGGCTCTACATTGTAATGCATTATTGTATAAGTAAAACTAGCGGACCAAGAGGGAGGATTATTCTCTGCTTGTCTTTTGTGTCTATTGATGTATGAGATTCTGTATGTACAATTTTATCATTGGCAGAAGCATCACTGAAGATCTAACTTCATGTCTTCTGATGGATGCAAAATTTACTGGACAGCATTAAAGTCAGTGTCTCATATTTTTGACTCTGGAAACTCCAAAGAGTTTTGTCAAAGTGTCAATAATAAAGCCATGATTGATAAACTGATTAATAAAACAAAACATATTCAGAACGAGGAAGATAAACCATCAATTATATACTGAAAGTCACCAGCTGATGACTTTATTCGAAACTTTGAGACAGCTGTTTGGAACAGTAAAAAAAAAGGATGAATGTTTATAGAAGTGTTTTTATGTCTTATCGGCAGCAGCCATATCCATTGCCTGCTGGTACAATCCTGTGGGCAGCTCCTTAAAGTTCACAGGCTAATCTCTCTTGCCACCAAACCTGCCACTGAGACCTCCTGCGACTCTCAAATTACAAAGGAGAAGCAACGTTTGATGGAGACAAAACCCACCTGAATAAACGACATCATTTCATCTGTCAGGTAGCGTTTTAATTTTATACCTAAGTGTAATTCACAACAGATTTTGCTGTAGAGAAGTGTAAAAGTACATTATCTTCACGTTTTCTGTACGCTTTTTTAGAAATAGAAAGCTGATTAAACCTGAAACCTTTTAAATTACTGACTGGATTTCATGGCTAAGATAGCTTTTTTTTTTCTTTGCCTTTCTGCAGGAATAGAAAAAAGAAAGACTTCTAATTAGCTAATGTACATTAAGGGGAATGATTTACATTATCTTTAATGCACTGCCAATCATCAGTGATAGTGTTAGGAGTGTGTAGGAGACAGAGAGAGATGTATGAGATGGAAGTGGGGAGTAGGCGTACAGAAGAGCAATTCAGAAATAGACATGCTGAAGGTGGGATGTATAGAAACAGGCTGGGGAAGAGTGGAAAGTAAGGGGAAGAGAATCATAGACGGAGACCCGGAGAGGCAAAACTTAAGAGTGGAAGCGATGGAGCGAAGTACAGAAGAAAAAAAAAAGTGGGGTGGAGGGGTAAAGCCACAGCAGAGATTACAGATTTGCACGCAACCAATCTTTTCAGCTGACACAGGAGAAAAGCTACACTGTAGATTCGCATAACGAGACCACTGGACCATCATTAAAATCCAGAGGCCGCAAGACAAACCGAGCCCCACCTGACTGTCGGCTGTTGTTGCCCCCTAGAGAAACGCGCCTTGTTGAACCTGCTCCTCTTCTGTCAGCACTTTCATAAATAATTCACCGAGCACTCTGGGGCAAGAGAGCCACAGAGTGTACGGTACTTCTCCCCTGTCTTTCTCCGCCGTTATTTTATCGCCCCACAATTTTGCCACACAAACAAGATGCGCTCATTTACATACTTTGAGGAGACCGCGGGGTGTGGGTCATCAGAACCGTCCATTCAGAGGTAATTCAAACAGTGCCGTGCTGAAATGACACTGGGTCTGTGCCGCAAGAAGTGGAGATACATCCGCCTGTGCTTCAAAACGCTCATCACTAGTTTCAATATTTTTAGACGTAGTGAAGAGCAGAGAGGAATCAGAGAGTGTTATGAAAAAATAAAGCACTATAAACAGTAGGAATGCATTTTGACATGCGCATGAGTCCTTTCCACTATTACCTCTGTCTCTTACACTTCCTCACAGGTTGCACAGAGGTCCCTACTCGCTGCCTCATTTACATAATCAGCTCTTAACATTGGCATCAGACACTTGTTAAAGTGACACTGAGGCAACATCCACTGCTTCCAGAAGTGTTAAAAAGGGCTTTGTGACTGAGAAAAAAGCAGCTGTGGATATCAGCAAATTTAAATGCATTTTTACTTCCCTTACACTTGGTGTGACATTTTGACAAATTGATCAAAATTGTTAGGTATCAGGAAGGAAGAAGGATGTTTTTGGGGAAGCAAAGGTTCCAACAGTGTGGATGTTTTCACAGCATCTCAAAAGCCATGACGATTAGACACATTAGACGGTATTCATCTGTGATGAGAGGAGACAATAACAGAGTCATAGTGATGCTTTTTGTCATTTGCTGTCGAGGCATGCAGAGGTGGAAAGGGAGACTGAATACTCCAGACATGCAGGCAATATATCGGTTTTAAAAGCAGCATTTCTTTATTCTTGTCTCCCAGTCTGTTTTTTAAACGCCAAAAAACATTTCTATTCTTTATACTAACTGTTATTGCCATTACGGATCATTTTCAGGGTTCATCATTTGGTTGTTGGGTCCAGAAAATGGTGAAAAATAATCACCATTTCTCAAATATCTTGTTTCAGCCGCAACCTTAAGGCTATGATTTTACTGCCACAGAGAACTTAACCAGAAAATATTCACATCAACGAAACAGGTTCCTGGTAAAGTACTTACACTTAGAAAGAGCTAAAAGTAGTATGTGTGATTATCGAGACAAGATAAATGGTGAATGATGAAGTGGAGAAGTCAAATTTACTAAACTAAACAGGCAGTATTCTCCGTAAATTGGCACTTACTACCAAGAAATAATAACTTTCTCTTCTGTTATGCGTTTCATATCTGCTTGTCTCCCCATTGAGACGGAGTAAAAAGATTGGATAGCTTTCTAAAGCAGTCGACTCAAACAAAATTGGATGTATATCTCTGCACAGCGTGTACGTATATATATATTTTTCCCTCTTTCATTGGTGCAATGTCATCTCAGAATCAGTTTTTAGTGATTTAGAGAGCATCGACATCCTTGAGAGGGAATAAAGCACTTTCACAATGTGCTATGCATTATACAGTAGTTGTAGCTGTATACTGAAAGCTGCTTTCATAAAAATATATATCCCAAACAGCAGTGCACATGATAAACTATGATTGAGGTTTGTCAAGCGTCATATAAAAAAAAAAGTCTGGCACCTCGTGTAGCACACCCAGTATTACTAAAGCCTGCCGAGATCGACACCCCTGTTATTGTCACATTATACTATGTGACCAGAAAAATTCATGGAGGCGTTAACAGACCGAAATGGAATCTTCCTGCGAGGTCTCAGCATCTGTAATGTTATTCCTCACCAGGAACCTGCTTTTTATTTCTTGCAACAATGCTTGCATCACAAAGGATGGATTCGCAAATAAGCATGACACACACAAACAGTGTGCCGCCGCTCCACGTAGGGTTTTTACAACGTGTTTACCCTGCACATTTTAGACGCTTAAAATCTTCAGCAAATACATGTCAGTTTTCGTTTTATCGTTTACCAATCTTCTTTGCGGAAAACTGGGTCATGTGGAGCCAGAGTGGCTTTATCGGACATGAAAGTTACTGAACCGTCCTTCCTCGCTGTCCCCTTTTCCATCATGAATGCACCCCTCCATTTTTTTAAATTATGACTTTTACATCCTAGCACATTTCTGCACACATCCTTCAATCTTCTTCACTGACCCACCCTCTGCCGTCTTATCTCCTTTTTCACTCCGTAACCCACCGCCTTGATTCTGACAGGTTGAGGGGAAAAAAAAGACTTTTCAGTTTAACCATTTTTACAACTGTGGACACAAGTTTGATCTTTTTCTTTTTTACCTGACCATCTGGTACAAATTGTCAACAACAATTCAGATTTTAAATTCTGCTTCAGACTCTTTGAAGCATGTCTTTATATAAAAAAAGGGCCTGATCTGAACATGATTCTGCTTAAGTGACAGATCACATTTTTATTATCTGCCACATTAATCTTTGAAAGACAGTCATGAATAAATGTGTGATGCAGGCGATTTCTCACAAATGATTAGCTTTGTGGCATTAAAGTCAACCAGTCGACCACACCATCAATAATTCTAGACAAATTTGATAGAAAGTCCCATTTGTGATTAAAACATCATCATATAATGCATAACTGCCCAGACATACAAAACAAAATACACCACTGCACAAAAGTACATGGACACCTAATCTTTCGACCCACATGGGTGGCTAAACATCTCCTTCACCCATGGGCATTAATTTGCTGTCAACAACCTCCACTCTTTTGGCCGGAAGCTTTCCCTCAGGAGTTTACAATCTGGTTTCAGGGATTTGTTGCCGTTCCACCACAAGAGCATTACTGAGATTGATGATGTTGAGCGATAAGGCCTGGCTAGCAGTCACCATTCCAGTTCATCCCGAATATGTTGGATGCGGTTGAGGTCAGGGTCCTGTGCAGGCCTAATATCTGCATATGAATGCAGAATCTCTTTTGCTGCTATGATCTGATGCAGAGGAAGCCTTGGCCCCGATATCTGCTTTCCAGATGGCTGGCCACACCGGAAGCCCTGAAACATTGGTTGCTGCCCAGATTCTGAGATTGTGAAACATTCTCCACCTTTCCAAAATTGTTGCCACAGAATTGGAAGTGCACTTATATCTCAAATATCGCATTATGCTACGGTAAGACTTTACTTCACAATCGTAGAAAAGGCCTGGACCTGAAGTAAACAAAAGAATGTGTACTTCTGTGCCCTGTAGCATCACAGAACATCTGACAAAAGGTTGTTTTCTGTGCTCAAACATAAACAATGACTCAAACTGTTCTCAGATTCATCAAACTACTCATTTAACATTAGAAAAGACAAGTGGTTCATGTCTAATTTTCTGTGTTGTCTAATATATGGAACAATAGACGGTCCATTAGGCACAATGCACAGACTTGACTAATTTAATTGCAGTATATGATGAAGTGAGAAACCATTTAAGACAGAGCAGTTGGAAATTATGAACATTTCCATCTATTTCAGCTGGGAAATCAAATTTACCCAGTCCCTTGGTACCACTTCAGTGTACTCAGAAAATAATGAAAAATCCCTGTGTGTATTTTTACTAAAAAACAAAAAAATGTCTCTCTAGTCACCAAGTGTGAGGTACACTGTGATCTCTAAGCACTGACATTTGCATATTCTTAGTAGCCCTTTCTGATAATCATTTATCAAACTGATGAATGGCTGTCATATTATGCATAATTTGTGTAGACGCTCCGCAAACGCCTGAGTGAAACAGATTCTTTACAGCAGCGACTGTTCAATGAGAAGTAGGGGGTAAAACCAAGCCTTATTGGTGACTGAAAGGTAATTAGTATCTTGGTGTTCTGTGTATTACAAGGGAGAAATATGCCTCGGCTGCTAATGATGAGCCGCTGAGTGAAGAAGACACGGTTCTTTTGTTGAGCTGTTAATAAGCACTAACAAAGAAAAGAATTTAACTAAAAAAGTAAGAAATGAAAGCGGTTTACAGTTCTTCTGCCAGCATGCACACCCCGGAGAGTAATTCAAAAACTTCATACTAACAAGGTCAACACGCAGATACAGGCACCACTCCCCCCCTCCCAGGTCTTATTACAGTAATGCATTCAGACAACTAGCCTCGTTTCTCTAACATGAGCTCATATATCCTTGCAGCCCCAGTGAGCCACTACAGTTTACCATGTAGGGTTCAATTCTTTCAAAGAACAGTGTCCTCTCTCTTTTTCATACCACAGTACCACCCATTTAGCAAACTGCCCCTGTTTGTTATCAGGTCAGAGGTTTTGTGGAGACGCTGCAGCGTCCCTGCAGTGAAAAACAGACAAACAGCAACTGGGATTTGGTCCGATTTCATGCTAGAGCAGAGGTGACTGACAACTTGTAAGATTCATCCCCAGCGCATGCTAATGGGGGCTTGGAATATGGCAAAGAAATGAATTGGGTCTCATAGGGCTCGTGTTTTTTTTGGTGAAATGCTTTGAACTATTCTTAAAAGAAAATCCCTCAAGTCACGCTGTGAATATTTGCTGTGGCATCAATGGTCTTACTCAAGTGCACTAGAAGTGTGTTTCCATACGGCTGTTTGGATGTGCTTTTTTGAATTTGTGAGGAAAGAGGAGGGGGGGTGCCAGGATTGTATGACTCACAAATAAATGTAAATTCATTTGCTAAATATTGCAAAAATGTTCTTTTTTTCAGTTCACTCTTGACTTCAGAAACAACAGCGACAAAAACACAGATTCAAGGTCCATTTACTCGCTTTTTACTGTAGCTTTTTAGCCTGGTCACCTTTTTGTTTTTTAGAAATTCATGTTACAATTTTAACATTGTATGGAAACATTATAACGGTATAATAAGTGTTTTTCAGATGACTTACTAGATAAAACCTACAGTTCAACGACTCGTGAACGTGTCTGTGTAAATAGTTACATGAGTTCAGTAAGTGAAATAAAGAAAAAAACACAACTACTTGAGGGCAGCTTTAAACTTTAGACTATTTCTGGACAAGTGGACTGTTTTTGCTCAAGGGGTGGAAAATCCTTCAGGTGAATCCCTGATCCTCCTTATCTGTTCTCTTAGCCTCTCCAACCAGGTCTTATCGCCTTGTGGACAGTAATTAACAGGAATTACACAGAGCTCCTATCTGCTGAGCCCACATCGTTACAGCAAAGAGCCCTTTCCCATTTAAGGCCTGTCTGCTGGGAGATTACCACTGGAGAAGGGCTCCTCGATCAGGAGGTGCCACACAACTGTTGGGCTTTTGTGTGGCGCTTGGCTACAGCTTTGGTCTTGTGGAGATAAAGGCCAGGTTGGGTGTAGGATGAACTCCAGTAATGTCTTGCAATTTGTGCTCGCATGCAAATATAAGAATGACTTATGTTTGTTTGTCAAGACTGGCATAACACGCTAACACAAAGCACTCAGTGGCTCACTCTAAGGAAACAAAAACATAATGATTCTTATTTTCAGGTCTTATACATTAACTATGCATATTATATTCAGTTGCTGCTATATCCTCCCAATAGATCCGCCTAAATCAGATTTGACCTTTAAGAAAATTACACCAATATAATTCATATTCCATTTGAAATTAGATACTAAAGAGATATTGGCGGAGTTAGCAAATTCAACCGTACCGTAAAAAATGATGCCTTTAGGTAAATTGGAGGTTTGTGAGCTGTATCATTTCATAACCTCCAACTGTGTTGCTTGGTTAATAGATACGGAATCTTTTACTTGCAACCAAATCGTGCAAGGTTTACCCACATCATTTACACTTATACCTGAAAGAAGATGATTAGGATGGAAAGACGGACAATCGTCCAGGACACGTCTCCCTTTCTCCTTCACTCTCTCTCTCTCTCTCTGAGCTTTGCACACTCTAAATGTTTAACACAATCCTTGAGAAAAGCCTCTCCACTTCTGTTTCCGTGGCAACTGGCATGCATTGGAATTGATGACATCTCCTGATCGCCCACTTACTTTGCACTAAGAAACGCTCTCCCAGTGAACTTCTCCAATGCCGTTTCCCCCTCGCAGAAAGATGATGCCACTTCTCCCACAGCAGAGGGGAGACGGAGAGGAGAAGGGGGCTTTTCCGTTTGACAAACACTTTTGTTCTCTCTATCTGTGAGTGCCGGCATTATTTCAGAAGAGTGACCAGTTCTTTAAAATGTGTACAGGAAATAAATTTAGGGAATGAGGGTGTCTAACTTTTTAGTTTTAGCAGGGCCTCAATAATTCATGGTCTGCTGAGTGCCTGTGGTGAGATTTGTATACCTCACTTACCTATGTGAATCAGGGTCTCGGCATGAATCGCTGTCTATTTAGCTTCACCTCCAAGCCACAAACTGGTTTCAGAGAAAGAATGAAACTATGTCCTTATCCCGACCATCGACTTAAACGTTTTTGTCTAACAGTGTCCCCATACCTCACACTTTCATTCTCTCCCTTAATTAACATAGACGGGGCAGCCAGACAGCTCCGGAGGCCAGAACCTGTAGCAGGACCACTCACTGTCACCTTGTTACCACCTTAATGGGTTCAGTGGAGGTCCCCCTGACACAGGAGAGAGGGGAAATGAATTCATGAGGAGCCCGGCCTTGCATACCTTCCACTTTGCCTTTGTCTTCCCTTTGCCCTTCCCACTATCCCACCTACACAGACTTCTTTAAACTGTCCTGGCACCACACAACACGGCGAACATATTCGACATAATCACGCTGCACGCACCAGTAACCCGAAGCACAGTTCATTCAGCTTCATTAAAACCACACGCAAGTGCGCGTGCGCTGACAGCAAATTAAAAAACACATTCCTAGAGTGTCCATTAAAATCTATTCATTAACTTAGAGCCACATTTCATCCGCTGTTGGTTTTGTTTGTAAGTCTTTACAACTCAACAATAAAAATGCAAATAGTCAGAAAAAGGCAGAGTGAAGTCGACAGCGGTGAGGCATCTCATGATCGCTTGTTTAAACATTTGCTCGAGTGCTACTACCTTTGACAGCCAAAGGACTGCAGAGGCAGGCCACTCTGTCAAAGAGCTGGATGTCATGTGAGCAAGAGGCAAGACACTGTGCTGTCAACCCAATTAGGCTGCTGAGGCACACACCGACTCCATTCTGTAGGCCTAAAAGAGGTCAAGGAACATATAAAAACCGAGTCATTTCCACAGCTAGCCAAGGCTGAAAGGCAAGAATGTCCTTTATGCTTAAGTCATTAAGGGTGGATGTACACACAAAACCTCTGTGGGGAAAAATGTCCACACACTGACCAATTAGAAGAGGGAGCAGCATGTGTGAAAAGCAAAAGAGATCACCGTCATGTCTTAAGTTAGCAATGACAAAAATCTTGACAATCAAGGTCATTGCTGGGACATTCATCTTGTCTAAACTAGTTTTAAAACCTGGGATGAAAACATCTAGTCCTTAAGTCTTTTAGGGGGGGCTCTATTGTTCCGATTATACATTCAGCACACTAATTTGTTTGTTTAATCCAATTATTTAGTGACTCTGTTCTGCAGATTTCTCTATTTGCTTTATCTCGCAGTCAATATTCCTTAAACCCCCGAAGCCAGGAATGCTCACAGGGTTGTCAGCCTCAGGCAAATGTACGCTGATCAATTGTACACGGTCAGCGTGGATGTTTGTTTGAGTAATCTGTGCCTCACTGTCTCACATGTGTCTGTGTGCTTGCACACAGAATCAATATTACAAACAGAGGTGTATGTAGCCTGAATGCTGATTTAATAAGTGTGGTGAGCTTTCAATCTAAATTAAATTTACTTTAGTTTCAGAATAAACAAATAGTTGACTTGGTGGACTTTGTTTTGCACAGTGTTGAGGGTGTAGTAAGGATGCTTCTATCTATAATTCAACAGCACATAGTGCGTGGCGCCCACGTGATCTCCTGCTCTCATGGATGAGCACAGTTTAGGGTCACTTAACAAATGTGCCTAGAGGAGGTTGAGAAGCAGTAACCTCTAGATGGTGTCCTAGATGTGTGCTTGGATACATCATTAGTGACCCTGAAGCACATTCTGAAAGGGTTAAATGCTCTGACGCAGCAACAACTGCGGAGGTAGCCCCGCACACACAAAAAAAAATTAGGTCATTTAAATCACTCAATTATAGATGTTGACATTGCATGCGCATTGTATAGCTCTAATGCCGGGATCACAATTCCATGATATAAAATGTTTCCTAATCCTTCCTCCTCCCCTCCGCCTGGAGATCAAAAGAAATGCTGGAATTGCTTCCCATGGCACATTTGAAATGGTTTTCTGACAGTGTAATACCAAAGTCATTTACCCGGCTGCGTTTGGCTTTTGCTATGAATTGCAGAGATGTAGTTTTCTTATTTTGTTTGATGTACTTCAGCCATGCACAGAGAGTCATTGAAATTTGAAAATGAAATACTTAACGCGTGCCTTTGACTTAAATTAAATTAATACTGAGTCATGTTACTGAAACCTTGTGTTTTGCCTACATGTAGCAGCTGTAGTTGATTAAGTCTCTATGCCATCTACCTATCTCTGTGGTGATGAGTAGCGAACATTCCCTGATATGTATAGTGTAGAAATATTTTGTCCTGTAAAGCTCCCTAGGTGACATTTCTTGCTGAAATGGTTACGTCTGTCATGAAGACAAGAAAAAAAAAAAGAAAAGGTGTGAATGGTTAACATCACCTCCTGGTAGAAATAACTCCCATGCCAAACAGTTTCCCTCCAAAGCTAATCTCCAATTTGCATATTAAAGGCAATGAAAGACACATACAGAACCATAATCCTTAGCTGTCCTTGTGTTTTTCAAGACCAGGCACTTGGTGCACACAAAAAGTGACAGAGAGCCTTAGAGAGAGTGTTGTGAACAGCAAAAGGAGGCCTTTTAAAAGCCTATATCACACATAAAAAAAAAGAAAAAGACTGAGGGTGGCATGCATATTAAACATTATAATCAGGCCATATTTGAATTTCAATGTCGAGCAAATGAATGCTGTTAGAATGGGATTTTGATACTTTCATTTTGGAACAAAACGCCATTACCATGAACATTTTACCAGATGTGTCTATTAAACCTGGACAGATAAATGCACGTTGAAATTCAACAGCGTACTGACTGCCAAATATGAATCGTCGCCATCGTCTCTTTTAATTGATTGTCTCTGCAGGTGCAGAGAAAATTAGAAGGTCAGCGCCCTTGTGGAAGGGGATGCTAATCATTCATCAAGCAATTTGATCTGTATCATCTGATTTGATGGGAAACAATAGCATCTCCACCACTCATTAGGCTGAATGGAAAATAAAAAGGCTAGCAGACTTCACAGTTAAGCTATGGGCCTCATTACACACGCTCAGAGGGTAACACTTCACGAATCAAACTTAATTGGCTGCCTGAACATTGCATTTTCATACAGCAATTTATTGTAACTATTTTTGATCTTAGGGGAAGGGAGGGGCGGGGGGCAGTTTAGGTGCCCTCTGGCAAGATCACATGCACAACGCCGGCAAAGGTTGAGGAGGATTTTTAATCCCGTTTCAGAGGGCGGGTTCATGTGAGGGGATGTGCTGAGAGTGCAGGAACGCTCAAGATTGTGAGGTTGCAGCGTGCCGTGTTGCTTGGCCACTGGCAGGATACAGTGATGCAACGCCCACTATCATCTATAGTGCCCCTCAGCAGACGATGCTGATGGAGACTTGACACTGTGTTGATGGTACTACCACAATAAAAATCTACAGTACCTCAATCTTCCAACCAGTGGTGTGTTGTTTTTGACATAAGAGACTTGTTTCTATAATGCTAAAAAAGGAGTTAAAAAGAGAAGGGACATGTTGAGAGTCTAAAAAAGACATCAGAAGCAAACTGTTTGCATTTGAAGGACTGAAATTTTCCCATGTTCTCAATCTTTTATTTACGTTTCAGAGGCTAATAGAATCTAATCGTTTTAGAAGGCCACCGAGGCCGTAAAAGCATTTCATGGCTATTTGATCCACAGCTGAGAACTTTTCACATTTACAGAGCTGCCACTATCTGTCATATAAAAAGAAATAAATGAAAGACACTTCTTGTAAATTACAGATGAAGATCCCCTCTTCTCCCTCGTGCCTCACTGAGAAACGCACAGTCCTAATGCAGCAGCTCTGTATGCGTACATGTTTGTTTCAGGAATGCAGAGGAGCTATGGGGGGGGGAGGCTGTGCAGTGCCACGCTGTGCTGTGATTGGCCGTTAAGAGACCAGAGAGAGGTTTATCCCTGGGAGAGGCCTTGGAGATGACAGTGGAACTTAATTGATATGTAGAATTTATTGATCATTGCACTGCAGGGAAATCAGCTGCCATCTTCTAACATTTTTTGGGCCCTGGAGGATCATAAATATGGAGGTCTTAAATATTTCAACCATGCACCACATCAAACGCAAGCAATAAACATGACAGTAAATATGTGACGGAACTTCACTTTAAATCATGCCAAATGAAATTACAAGGCATGCTTACAGGGAATAGTTGAGCTGAATTTTGAACAGAGTGGATTTTTAAAGGCGTGTTTGGTGCATCTTAATTAAAGTAGTATTCTTTCCAAAACAATAGGTCCTTTAGCTTTGGATGAAATGACATACTTTCCTAAGAGGGGAGTACCAAGTAATTCCCTGCTAATTATAATAAAAATGCTAAGCGGTAGGATTTGAATGGGACCTGCATGTATCTTCAGAACAGTGGTGAGAAAAGCAGCCAGGGCCTAGAGAATAGAGGCAACCTGGTTTGTTTCCAAAACTCCTGCAGTGCGTCAGTCTCCTGCAACTAACAAAGGCGTACTCGTCGGCAAGCGAGCTTACATCCTTTCACCATTGCAAAAAAAAAAGGAAAACTGAAAAGCCCCAAACTTGGCAAGACTCCCACGAGACCTGTAAGGATTCACTGTGTCCCTGCTAGTTGCAGAAATAGACTGATTGTGCTTTGACCAATCCCAGTTTGACTAAAAAAAAAAAGAATGGGGAAAAAAAGGAAAAACGAAAGGATAGAAAATGTACAAAGAGAACAAGAGAGTAGTGTTTTTTTTGTTCTTAGCTGTCATTGAGCGACGGGGAGACTGTGAACAGGGAATGAACACAGTGAGAGAGGATGTGTTCAAACTTTCCAATAAAGGAGCATTGAAAAAGGCCACACGCTGAGTGCCTGGCTGACGCGAGAGAGCTTGACAGCCTCATCAAACGCGACGTTGTTGGGAGACTTCCTGCATTCACAAAACTTCACCTCTCAAGCGACCACAGCCTCATTGTGCAGGGACGGGTAATTAAAAATCGCAATTCACGCCGTTTCTTTCACACCCACAATGCTAAAGGCTGGAAAAGGCCACAAACTTCCCATCCAGTGACATTATCAGTCATCTGAATTTTTCCAGTGCGCTCCTAACAAGCACATAATTGGTTTACAAGGTGAAACTTTGGGAGGGACGGAAAATTAGGTATGCCGTCCGATAGTTCTCATTATCGAGTGTCTGCCTCCATTGTGAGTAGGTCTCAATTAAGTAGGCACACTTCTGGACAAGCTTCTCAGGTCAAGGGAAGCAATGCAGGATATTCTTGAGGGACTGCTACAGTATGAGACTTAACTATACTGTTATGGCGCAGATGCATTGGATCCATTTACTCTTCATTTTCTGTGAAGCTTGGGAGATCAGTCGCACATTAGAAGTGCATCGAGAAAACAAATCAGGATTGATTTGTGATGGAAACACTGGAACGTCTCACTCTTGCTGCCATATTCTAATGATTGACCTCACATATGACCTTACATGTGCGTATGTCACTTATCCAGACGAGATTATTAGACATAATCAACAAAAAAAAAGAAAAGTTAATGATGGCTTTGAGGATTCTTCTGGTCACATTTGGTATGTGATATTTCTCACAAGGAAAAAAGTCCCGTAAATCATTTCATTACATAATAAAAAACGAAATGTGTGCTTTAATTCCACTCCTTAATTCTGAGTTTGTGGAAAAACAAACTCATTACTGTATTGAACAGTTGCACATAATCCGCATCTTTACTCAGTGCATGAATAAATGCATTAGAAAGATACAGTCTTGACACTATCAAGCCTCTTCGAATTGATTTGCTTATCTTTCATCACATCCCCTTCACAAATACAAACAATCATTCCTGTACATGGGCAGAAACCTCCACAAACGGATACATGTGTTGTTATGGCAACAGAAGATGGCAGATTAACTATTGTGTGTAGCAGTGACAGTCATGTGGGAAAAAAGAAACCCAATGAAAATCTCATCTTTTGCCCCAAGCCATCAATCAAGAGAAACGATCCCTGAGTAAAGCTATAGGTCATTGGTTATACATTGCATTCTGCTGAACACAGATGGCGTAAAAAAAAAATAATGCATTTATAATAGAGGAAAAAATACATTTTAAGTGTGATATAAAAGTAAATATGTGCTTTTCAAATCCCTGTACTGTACATTGGAAAACCAGCAGGTGAAGTATGAGGCTAATTATAAAAGGGCCAATAAAGTTGGAAAATGACAAGAGACAGTGTTGCCATGCAGATCAATGATCTCCCCTCAGAAATCAAACTTAACTGAGTTGCATCAGCCCAAAACAAAGTTAGCGCTTCAATCAATAGAAAACCAATGTACTCTAGGAGTCGCAACACTGGGAAAAAAAAGAATCGAATGTCTCAGAGATTGCATAGTCTGAGACAAGTGGAAATCAAATTACTAGTTTGTCTGATTTCCACAAATGACAGAAAAAAAAACTCAATACTTTTTAACAGGAGGAGGGTCTGCTCCCGCTTCTCCAGCTAGACCTTTTATCAAGGAGGGATGTGAGCTATCATTTAGCCCAATTTCACTCCACTCAAACAGATGCTGCAGGTGTGTAATTTAAAAAGGGGCAAAGCATGGAATTTGGTCTCTCGTCTACATATTAGGGAAGGTGCTATTTTCAAATTAGCTCCACAAACAGAAATCACAGATGCTGCCGCAAGAAACGTGTTCTCACATGAACAAAAAGCAGGACAGCCGCTTGCTTCGAACCAGTTAAAATCTAATGATGATTATGGGATTAGGCATCAGTGTATTGCTTTAATTATTCTGCGAGACATCTATCTTACTCCCCAGCAATCCTGTCTGGCCTCCAGGAGAAAGTCGCCAATCAATGGAGGCAATAACCATCACTTTCTATGCTCAGGAGGTCGAGGGGAGACAGGCAAGATAACAGAGAGAAACGGCAGAGAGATCACGGGGAACAACAATGGCATTGAAATGATGGGAGCGGTTCTGTTTTTTGAAAGGGACTAAAAATCTCAATTGTGACAGAAGCAGGAAATTTGGACATAAACAGAAATACATAGAAATTGTGCTAAGATCGCTGGGTACACAGACTGATACTGGCAAAGAGCTCTGCAGAATGAAGGGGAGTACCCACGTGGATTAATCATGCAGTGCAGCCCCAGGTTAAAATGTGTGATATTTTTGGGTACAATCCCATCACCGCCTCCGGGGCGATTTGCATAGTACTGAGAGACTACAGCTTCATTTCCCGACGTCGATCAGCTTTGTGAGAGCCAAGCAGTCGAGAATTTTTTAATAATTTTCGTGACTATTATTGTTATTGTCTAAATTGCCCTTATTAGAAATTTTCCTTATTTACTTTTCTTCCTTTTCCCCCCCCTCTTCCTCCAGTGAGTTTCATTATTTCCCCTAAAGTCCTCTTCTTTAAAACCTGAGAGCCAGATTTTCTTAAATTAAGCAGCGGCCAGCCTTCTCCATGTTTAAATCCTCTTTCGGACTAAAGCTCATTATCATCCACACATATAATCTCTCAAATTGGTACCAAATGCCCCAGCTGGTAAAGTGGGCTGCATAATTTGCTATGGGAGCCTGAAATTAATGTATTATCTTCCAGAGAGACATATTAAAAGTGGTGATAATAAGTGCAATATATTGTATTTAATGTTGAATGCCTGCAGACAGACGAGCACAACACATGAAGGTGGAAGGTAATTGAAGTTTATCGCAGAACTTTATATATTTCAGATCTTCACATTTTGGTTTTAGCTCAAAGTTTAAGAAAGACTCATAACTTTAAAGTTTTTTTTTTGATTTAGTGACATCTAGTGGTGTAGTTTCTGATTGCAACCTGCTTGCCTCACCCTCTCCTCTGGGAAACTAGAGCAAAATGCACAAAAGGTCATATCCAGAGCCAGTGTTTGTCCGTTCTGGGCAACTGTAGGAACATGATGGTTCAACATGGCAGATTCTGTAAATAGAGCCCCATAAATCTCACACAGTGGACCTTTAAAAAGCTACAGACAAAAGGTGAGACACTCTAAAATGACTTACGGAAAATAACAACAATTACTACTGTGACTACTCCGACCGGGAGTAAATAAATCATAACTCCTTAAAAGGGGACTGATAAAGTACATTTTCAGAAGCTGTCAAAATACCAAGACTAAAAATGAAATACTCTAGTTCACTTAGTGTCGTTTAAAACCACCAACACACATCACAGTGACAGACGATTCTAAGTGAGCAACACACTGTTTCCTTACGAAGTAAAAGCTTTTTTTCCATCAGTGACAAATGGAGAGCATTTCAAACAAATCATGCAAAAATGAACAGGAGCAACTTCAGATTTATGATGCTACAAAATCAATACAAATGCAACCAAAAGCATGTTACCCCGCTCATATTTCTGCATCTGGCATAAAAACGGAGGCATCAAACGAGTGTGTAAGCCTGTAGACACCTGCTTTATATATTTGACAAGCCATGTGTATATAATTAAACATCAAATGGAATTAAAAATACTGCGAGCAACAATCACCGAGGCTGAAAACAAATTTTAAAGAGGAACTTAACACTAAATCCAATTTTTTTTGGTATAATCAAGTCTGTAATTTACAAAGGACTGGCTCTGGTCCCAGTGATAGTATAAATTTGTGCTTTCCCACAGAAAATGCAGTTCCTCTAATGGCCACTAAATGCAGTCACGTACTGCAATGGACTTCATGTTTATTGTGATTTTAAAGATTATTGTTTCATAAGTATTTGACCCTATTAGCTGGATTTCAGTAAACCCAAATCCAAAAATCCAATCATCCCACAGGCCTTCATACGCCTGTGGGGGACACCAATGCCTCACATGCATCAAATAAATAAAAAAACAACTAATTGGATCCACACACAGAAGCATGGACGTTGCACTTGAGCTTTAAGCACCTCAACCTACAGCTACTCCATGGATCTTGGCTGAGCTGCAGCGCTCTCCACCCTTTCCTGGCATTTTTCTCAATTGCTGTGGTGTTGTAACATTATTACAGGTCAGGAAACAGGCCACATAGAGACTATTCCGCTCATAAATCAGGTGATTGATCGTCATCCATCTCACACAGGGGACTGTGGCATGTGTCCCCAACCCCAAACACATATCCATAGTAACCCCAGCTGTCAAGAGGCCTATATGTGGCACACTTGTTGAGTCACTCCTCTCTCTCCCTCTCTCTTGCCGAGCGGCAGGAGGGAAAACAACTCCATGTGGCAAGCCATTTCATTTCTAATATCATGTGTGTGATCAATCTCCCTGCGCAATGAACGTGCGGTGCAGTGGAGGCAATCATTCAACATTTGTGGCAGGTATGTGGTATTGACCGGAGGAAGATGAACCGCGGGTATTCACGGGTGTGTGCCTCTGTACGTGTGTGACGAGAGATAGAGGAAGGGAGGGAGGGACAGAGAGAGAGAGAGAGAGAGAGAGAGAGAGCTGGAATTTCAGCGTTCGGTTTTCAGCCTCAGTTTTGAAGCATTTTTTAACTTAATTTCAAGCCTTTACATCCTAAACTGTTATCACTGACATCCTCAAGCGGTATATAATCGGTCTGATTGCACTTCTGTATTATTATTAATGTAATTTTTCTTATTTCTTCAGGAATCCTGTATTATTATTAATGTAATTTTTCTTATTTCTTCAGGAATCATCCAACATTCAGATGTTTTCATGTGGAAAAAAAAAACGACGGCAGTGAGGTTCACGACTGCTGCAAGCCCCTCCCCCTCCCCTCCAAAGTTCTTGCTGACAGGTTCCTGCCATATATAACGTCCTTTAATATCAATTAGAAAGTCAAATGGCTCGCTATAATTGAATCTGTGCTGTGCGCCGACATCCCCTGTTAAGAATCACTGTCTTGTCCAATTAAGAGGAGCCTTATTATTGGCCCAATTGCGAGTAGCCCCATTAATGTGGAGGGAAGATTCTATCCTTTATCTGATGTATTAATGTTGACGTCCACCCAGAGTTGTGTGTTGCGACGGGTGTGAAGACAGTAAATTTAACGGACTGTCGGCGTGTCCTTGATTCTTCCTCCTGTAATAGCAGAAAGAAGAAGTCGGCAAAGAGAAGGGAAATATATGTTGTGGACCTACTGTAGCGGCAGTAGATAAATACACGGGAGAGACGGATGATGAGCGGCCGCTCTCTAATAGGAACCAAGGTCTTGTTGTGGTGGCGTATTTTATTTACAGCTACTCTTCATCAGAGTGACATGCCGGGCCCTCGGACCATGCCTAATAGAAACTAGAGGCAGAGAAGGGATTGTTTTTTCCATTTCCAAATAGGAGCACATGTCGGAGGCTGTCTTTTTACATATGCATGAATAACAGAATGATGCGTTTGCTGTGAGTGACTGCTATGGGTAATATTGCTGGAATTACTGGAAGACTGTGGAAAGGTAAGCATCATTTGTCTGGGGACTCATCAATGTCTGCTGAAGAAATGGGGACTAATGACTGTAGAGCAGAGGGGAGGAGAGAGGCTAAATTTGTCTCAATCAGTGTCAGGGAATATGATTGTGAATCTACAACTGGCATCAGTGTTCACTGGGGGGCGACATGTGGTAACAGTTTTGTTGAGGAGTGATTTTTTTAGTGAAGAGAAAATTGGAAATATTACCTGCACTGCAGCAAGGAAACTTTAAATGCTGAGGCAACCAACTGGTGGGTCGAAAAGCAAAATAATCTGCTTGTTTTGGAAAAATACATGCGACTCTTCTGAATAGATAGAGCTATTGTCCTTGCCGTGTCCACAGGGGTAAATGGCCGGTGTCTGACAGTGACAGTCTCCAGTTTGCCTTGTTGTCAACCAGCCAACTCCTGACAGCACAGTCGTGGTTTCCTAACTGCTGTGCTGATTTAAAATATTTTTGTTTTCGTAAAAAATCAAGATGAATTGTAAAATAAATCAAACATGGACTCAGAGGAAATTCACTGAATATTATTCAAGGTTTGCCTCGGAAAAACAACAAGCCAGTCCATTTAAGAGCATAAATGTTGTTGGCCTTGTGGTCCCTGTAAGTGTCCGATCCTGAAAAAAAAAGTAAGCACGTCATCAACAGAAATAAAGAGACATCGCAGTAAATCCCTGGAGATAACAAGTACAGGAAGCTACATGCAGTACAACTGAATACCAAAGATAAGAGGACAGAGCTCACAGTGTAATGCAGATGAATGGGGAGGCGCATGAAATATTTCAGACAACTACTAGAGTATTTTGGAAATGTTCTGTTTCGTTGCTTAAGCAATGTGTGTGTGCCCTTTTTATTCCGTTCTGTATTCAGGCCTGCCAAAAGTCATCCACAGTAACCTCCGAAGCCTCCCTCTTACTCTGATTGTAATCCATGTTCAGAGGTGAGAAAAAAAGAATAAATGCATAGTTATTACTTCAGAGAGTCTAAAGTGAGACCTTACATGAACTCTCTAGTTTCTATTTCATATAAAATAAATTGCAGCTGTGCAGAGCACAGAAAGAGGATTCTGCTCGTTTCAGCTCACTGCCAAGTAACCAAACAGGCACATTTAGGGACTTCTCACACAGCCCCTCCAAGCATCCATTGTGAAGACACAAGTGGATAACAAGGGAGTCGATTGTGTGTTTAATACAATAATAGCACCACAACCCATTTTCAGTTTAATGGGATCTTTTCTTTTACATGACGAAGGACAGCGAGTGTAATAGAACGAGACCAACAAAGCCAAACTTTTTCCACGGATCACTCTCCAAAAAAGACATAATTCACTTTTTGATTATTCAGAATAAACATGAGCAACAACAACAACAACAAAGTACTATATACAGATGACAGTATTTACAGTATGCACAGCATGAGTAGGTTGTGTATGAGTGATAATATTTACAAGAACAAAAAATGTAGTTTAAAGAGAATAATTCATTTCATCTTTCGCTTTAAACATCAGCAGTTAGGCACTGAACTGATGAGGTAAGGGTAAAGAAAGGTGGTCAGCAGCTTGTGACTTATTTAAATATGTAAAGTGTGAAAATATTTTCAAAGGATCACATTAGTAGCCACTTTTCAAGGTTTTGCTGACCACCTCATATTTTTCCCCAGGAATGCTACAAACTTTAAGTACAGTACATTTAATACACATTCATATATAGGACCTGCCATGTACAGCCAAAGGGTGTGAGTGTTGCCCGACAGAAAGAAGCAAATCATTGATAAGTGTCTCGGTGAAGGCCAATTCACAGTATGTGTGTTGCTTGTTCACATTTCTCACATAGATTTTCCCACTGGGAGCCCACAGACCACTTCTCTAATCTTTAGACCTCTGCCATGACACCAGATCCGTTAAAGTGCAACACGGATCCTGACCACAAACAAGCACAAACACTGATTTACAAGCGAGGGCAGAGAAGTCGCTTTTTTTGCACAGCACAGCTAATCAGGCATAGCAATCATAGCAGCACAGCACTTAAATTCAGTTACTTAAATTAGTCTGTTTAATCATAGTTGACAAGAAAGCATTATTTCTAAGTTCACTGTTTTGCACTGGAAAGGTCAGAGACGGATCATAAATATGTACACACCGATCTCTACATGGACAATAGCTTCACTAAACCAAAATGCAACACAGCCACAAGATACTTCAACCCAATAAAAAGCAAAAACAAAAAATAACCCCTGGAATTAATTGTGCATTATGGATTGAACAATACCGACTGATAGTATACAACAATGTAAGCGAATCCAAGAGCAGTGTTTTCCTCCAACATCTGACTTGATGTGCTGTATTAAGCAGAAATATACATAATTATTCTGTTTGCCCAACCATTCAGGCCATATCAGCATTCTAACAAAGAGGAACCACAGCAGAGGACAAATGGATAGATTCTCCTACTTATGCATGCTGAGGATTAGTATGGCAGATATGCATTGTATGTTTTTGCACTGTTCCACTCTGAGTACAAATGCAGACAAAGCATTACTCAGAGACAAGTGTTTTGAATTTAATCGTCTATAGATAATAGTGGTGCATATGCAGCACTGTGCAGGGTTTATTTTTTTTTTGTGTACGTGTGTTTGTGTGCCCAGTGAAACGCAAAGCAAGTGATATTGTGAATTCATTGTCCCTGAGGGAGTCAATCAAGTCATTTAATTTCTTTTTAATGGGTTGACACTTCCAGGTTTGATTGACTACAATGAGCTATGAATGACAAACACTACAGATGATATTTTTGTTACATTTGAGTTGGATCCTGTTTTTCTTTCACTGAAAGAATTAGTAAGTAAAAACTTTATTGCTGCATCAACAAACCAAAACTTGAATTGTTACATCCTGCATAAACAGGCCTTTCACAGTGGAGGATGAGGCAGTTTTCTATAAGGGGGGGAAGTCATACTGCAAGAGAAGTTAAGGGGTTTTACATGAGACTATAAGCTAGATTTTATCCAATCTGCAATAAAAATATGTCCAAATAAGCTGCATAGGTCTTACCTCATAAACAAAGACACCTTAAACCCTGAAATTGTTTCTTTGGAAACGTACCTGCTATGACATCGGGATACTCACCTTCCCATCCCTGCTGTTTCTTCCTATTCCATAAAAATGAAAGCAATGCAATTTCAAACCGGCTTTCATTGCCCAGAATCCCTTTTTACAATGGTGCTCTAACTTGCTACCAGCATGGCTTCTAATAAAGCCGTACAAGCTAAAAGAGATGGAACAAAGGACAGAGGTCTGGCTCGAATGGGGTGTTCATTTATCAGTGGACACCTTTCAAATCCTTGCCCCAGGCAATGGCTCGTGAAGCATTGGAGGAGAAAGCCCATAGGGACTTCTGCTGGAAAAGCAGAAAACCCTCTGATGTGCCTTGGGCCATTCCTGCACCTGTGTCTAATATGCATGGATAAAAACCCAGATGCAAGCAGCCTCTGGATAAATATATATATAAAAGACAGACAAAAGACTTTATGTTTCATGTTAGCCCATGTGGATTGTTCTACTAGCTTGCATCTATCCTCTTGTAGAAAGTGATCATCTTTAAGTCATGCAGTATTAGTACCACAACCATGTAAATACTTGGATATTCCTAACAAAGGCCACAGCTGCACCTTTAGATGAAAAGTGCTTCATTGGAAAGTAACTCACTCACATTATACATAGTCCATTCACTCACTCAGTTAACCTTTACACCTAGGGAGCCTTAATACAATCACAGAACCATCAATGTTCGAGTTCGAGTCATAAGATTGATCACGAGATCAACTTTACACACTAACACGTGTGCATCATAACTGAATTGCAGTTTACAGCGTTAAGTCTCTAATGTTTGTGTTCTTATTATTTTGTACCATGCAACTGATCTGCAGGATCAACGACGAAATATTCCATCATCGCTCACAAAACATCAAATTGAGTATCTTGAGTGTTTGTGGACCTGAAAAATCAAGCTGTTAAAAGACAGGACAGCTCTGTTTTTCATCATGACTGGTTGAAGTCCCCAAGTACAACAGTGCAAGGCCTGTGATCCTTCTGCTGTTGACTGAAACACGGTTTGTGCTTTCAGGCAAAAAAAAAGAAAAAAGAAAAACAAACCAAAAAAAAGGAGCCTTGAAATGTTGACAGGTTACAGGGAATCAAACCTGTACCAATTAATGTAGCTGTAGATGTTAATATGGGGAATAGGAAAATGGATTTCTAATTAAAATATTTCCCCATTGGTTCTTCAGAACAGTCTATCGTTAGAACAAGAAAACAATAGTTGTAAGTATACGAGACTTACCTGAGCCTCTCTTCGACACCACTTTCAGGCAATGGACCACGACGGCATGAAGCAGGATCAGAAGAGGAATGGGAGCTTTCATTTTTTACCAGTCCTACAAGGAAACACAAGCTTGAGTTATTATTCTGTACTGAGGCAGGCTTCGCATACAGCGAACCCCTATCCAAACATCAAAAAAAGAAGAGATAATGATTTTGGCAGGAGATGCTCGATCAAAGCTCAAATACAAAAAGCTGCAAGTTCTGAGCCAATAATTGCAGAACTTTTACAGGACCTAAGGTCAACTGAAGAAAAACAAAATCCAAAACCCCTATGTGCAAATTCTGTTTGTCTGCCTCGACTTTATTTATAACAGTGACTCTTCAGGGACCGTATAATCAGCGGGAGGCTGTTGATGATACGAATGTCAGGACGGATTTCTATCAAGGGGAACCTGGCTTTGCAGTTTTGTCAACTGCCTATGACACTAATGCAACTTCTCTCCCGACCAACATGACATAATCAGGTGCCGACTTAGATCAGGATACATCTCCGTTAGCATGCATGGTGATAATAATGGGAATAACGTGACATTTCACTTGATGTCAGTCAGGCTCAGCGAGATAAAAGCTTCTCCTCTGAGAGTTCCGCAAAAATAACAATCTGGGTAACGGTTATATTGAAACATTTTGTGATCTAATAAAAGCCATACGATAGTTTGCCAATGGATTGATTGATATTGGCCAACCAGTGGATCTGTCGAATACGTGATGATAAAAAAGCTCACTGTAGTCAAACTTTAATAAAAAATAGGATTTGTCTAAAGTTCATCAAACGTAATATTTATTTAGGTTTTGCCTGAAGCTACCAAAATTCCTCAGTAATGCACTTACTCATCAAACCCCTCCACGTGACATGTATAATTCTTCTTTTTGTTGGCTACTCATTTGTTTCCTTGCTACAGGCAAAAGTGCCATCTCTGCTATGGCTCAACAAGATGTTCATGTAGGCTACGAGGGCGCTTCCATTGGCATTTCAGTCACGACAAAGATGCTTCACATAGATTCCACAAAGCTGCATCAGAAACCCTTTGGGGGGAAACCCTGAAAAGCCACAATAACCCTCGAGACAGGCACAGAGGCATGCGAAACTGGCCGGCAGCCAAAGATGGCGACATTGCCCTGTTCTCCCCGTCAAAGCCCTATTGTCGTCAGCCCTTGCTTCCTGCAACCAATGCCACCTCTGAAAAGCTACACGCCACCACACAAATATCTTATCTTTTTAATTAGTTTTCCATGTTGGGTGACAGTCTGCAACATTAGCACAAAAGCTGTGGTCTCTTTCTGTGGTTTGAACACAGAAGAAACGACTGAATCGCCAGTTCTGTGCGGTCTCCATCCAGCTCAGTGATATCCCGGGCTGCTTGATATCAAAGCAAACACTTTTTTTTAATCAGTGAAAAGGTTAAAACCGTGCTCTTGTAATTAATTTTTTTGTTGGTGCCAACTATACAGATGAGCAAATACAGTAGGTCTTCTGTTGGCTACATTGATCATACACTCTGTTTGCATGTGTGCAGAGAGCAAGAAATATGGATTATGGGATTAAATACGTTTAAGAATCACATAGCACATGGCATAGTGCTTTGCTCTAAGCTAGTGTGCCGTCATTGCGGAAAATGGCTCCAGAAGTGAGGTGTCATAAACCCTTTCAAAAAGACTCACTGTTTGTTTTCCCCTCACCGAGGTTAGTTATATAATGTTTGTTGTTTTCATTGGGGAATATATATATATAAAAACTATAAAAGTGTAACACTGTGCAAATAATATGCAATACTGCAGCTGCACAATGACGACAATAAAAAGGCACAATGTCACTGTCAATTAATTTGTCAGTTCAGGGACATGCTGTTGTTGAGGCCTGGTTATGCAAAAGGAAAATACAACATTTATAATAAAGCTCAGTCTTTAATTGATATGATTTAAAAGACTGCCTATACATTCAGATATTAGCCTGCTACTAATGATTATCTGCATTATTGATTAATCTGCAGGATCTGTAGAAATGGATCAAATCTAAATGTGGTTTATAAAATATCAAAGTAGAGTAGTAGAAAGCAATCATCTCAGTTTGCCAAAACCCAAGGCAAAGTCTTTATTTTCTGTCAATTGACTAATTGCTCCAGCACTAGTTCAATATCACTACAGTAAGTGCCAGATGTGGAGCATGTGGAGCAGAGGTAAGTGAGATGAGCGGTACTTGAGCCTTCGTTGGCGGTGATGTGGCGGTCTTATAGCCTAAGGGGAAGAGGCTGCCCTGTAGCCAGCAGATCATTCGATATCTCCTGCCAGACGAGCAGCAGGGGTTATCAGACTCCTTAGCTGTTCTGTGGGATCTGCACATGGCACAAGTACATCATCTCGCCAATGTTACAATAATGATGATATTCAGGGGAAGGGGGGGTTAAATGTCTTCTCACTCGTCCAATGCCATGTTGTCATCTGACAAGTCAGGATACTTTCAATTAGCCCTCTGTTGAAGTTTGAGGGGACTCGGGGCACACAGTATTTAGTGGTATCTGTGAAGGTGTGTCCTCCTATTCCATCCTATCTGTCAGTGGTCTGCTGGTGAGGAAGTCCAGAATCCAATTACAGAAGGTAGTACTCAAAAGACTGCTGAGCTTGTCAAACAGCATTCAGACATAGATGCTGTTATTTTTAAAATGTGTAAGACCGGAGTGGAGATGACATCCTGTGGATCTGCTTGCACTAAATGCAATCCAGTTGGGGAACTAAGTGGCTGCACGACTACCTTCCTCAAAGCCGCCACAGGTGGGTAATAGTTGTGGCAGACTAGATGACAAAGTGCTGTAAGCTGTAGCAGGTGAGGAGCTTTAACACAAGAGTGATGTGTCAAACTTATCTTTAGATAAGCATTAGGCGCATGTTTTTAGTCCATGGCAAGCTTCACGTTCACTCTCAGCAGGCTCTCTTTCACGACTGCTGCGTGCACAAGTGCCAGGTCCTCCAAAGAAAAAGGGGATGTTGCTTTTTTCTCTCAAAGGATCAAAGGAAGCGTAAAAGGTGTTGAGCTAATCTGGCAGCCGTGCATGTATTGATGCGGGCATTCATGCTTTTGTAACACACAACTGCCCGTCACATGTCTATGTGTCGTTGAGGAGCCTCTACTCGATGCTTTATGTTTATTCTCTTTGACATTATAGCATGATCGGCTGATTCATGACACGCGTTCCTCTTTGTGGGTATGGTTCTCTTGGTTACTACAAGCTGTCCCCTGTGTTCCAGCTACAGAGACGCTTCAGTTCCTTCAGTCCATAAGGAAAAGAAAATCATCAGCAGTGTTTCCCCAAATACAACAACTATAAATGGTTAACTTCGACTATGTGCTTTGACTTGGATTCCCTGCTTCTGATGCTGATCAAGTGCGTTTAAAAAGACCAGGCCACCTGAGCTAACTCAAGGGCTTATCAAGGTCAAACACTCAATTTAATATCAGTAGTCACGAAAAGAGTGTCAATGCATTATTGGCGCTATCGTCTCACTTCTTGGCACATGGTTATTAGCTAGTGAGAAGTGAAAGATTCAGTGCAGCTGTCTAACTGTCAGAGATATGATCAGGAACACAATAGAGCAGGAAAAAAAAAAGCAAGAAGAGTTATCCCCCTTCAACAAATGAACGGATACTGGATGTCCCAAAAAAAAATAAAAAAAATGAAATGGTTGGAAAAAAATAGTCCTCCCTTAAAAATCCCACAATGAAAGCTTATCCTGTCAAGCATCTCATAGTGTGCCATTCTTTAAAGAAAAGCTCATCCAAAAGGTGCTGTCACCTGCCTCTCATCCTTTGATTGTTTTTTCCTCAAGCATCCACTTTCTCCCCTCCCTGACAGTGTTCCCTCCTCAGCGGATTCATCCGAAATTCAATTACTTTCGAGGAGGGTTCGGCGAGAGAAATGGGCCACTCTCTCAACACTCTCTCAGCTCGGAGTTGGCCCTGAGGAATGCATCTCCCTCTCTCATTCGCACACAAACAATTTCGGCTATCGACGACCGAGGCTTTACCGCTTTACCGTAGCTCGCCAGGTGGATATTGAGATGATGATTTATACGCATCTCTCATTTCAAGTCAAATTTTCTCGGGGCTGAAGGTCCTCATGCTCAACTTTGAACCACTGCTCATATCTGATGTTTCTGGACGACTTTATATCTTTGTAGGACTTTGCCCATATCAGATACCAATGGAAACAGACAGCAAGAAGCAATAACAGATATCCGTATTTGTGCCGGCACTTCTTCTTCTTTGTGCCTTAAAGTTTGGATTGAATCAAGGTGGAAAACATTTTGCTTCTTTTTGTCCTTCCAGCGTTGAGTCTTGTCATCCTCTTAAATGTAAGTTGCATTATAGGGCATGCTTTTAATCACATGCAGACCATGAAAAAAAAAATTCAGATGGAGACTCACTCTGCAGCGCGTCTCCATCATTACCGTCTGAACCCCAACCGTGTTACCCCGCTGCCCCTTTCCTCCTACCGCCAGCTGGAAAATTGATATGTACTCTGCTTGGTGAGTTATTAACATTTCTATTTGTGAGGAACACTTTTCAAGCCCTTACACCCTTGGCTGACGCACACACACACCCACGCGAGTCTGTGCTCTCCTCGCTGAATTATTCCATTTTAGATAATCTAATAACCCCCGCAACCACGAGCCTCCATGTTCTTGACATGCACGCAGAAAGTGAGAGCGGGTGAAGAGGACGCTCCTCGAATGCAATCGACGTCTCTGAACGAGTGAAACGCTGCACGTCTTCAAATAAATGTTTCTACTGCGATTGTGTGAAAATATGCACACAGTCCACTTCCTGCCTGAATGGAGGAACAAAGGAAGACACACACTTATGCAACAGTGTACTTTCATGTGTGTGTGGACAAGTCATGTTCATGTCATTTCAGAAACTGTTTCAGGAATAGGTTTTAAAAGCCTAGTGACATATTTAACTGCTCTCTATGACACTCATTTGTAATGCAATGTTCTTAGTAGTCCATCCAGCTACAATATGCTGCCAGTGCTCTCTGAATTTCCATGGTGATAGTAGTCATAGCTAAAATAAAATAAAAATCCTCACACAATGGTCGAAATGCATCCAAAACCTTCACATTCTGGTGGAGAAATAGTAAATAATAACGTACAATAACTTGTTTTTGGAGCTAAAATCGAAGATTGGCTCTAAAAAAATATAAGAATCAGACTTAAAAAATATTTATCTCTCCAAGCTGGGCTGCATCATGTAACTAAAAAAGAAGCAGCTCTGTGTCTCTGGGCTCAGGAAATATTTTGCTGCTCAGTAAAATTTATGACATTTTTATTTAGTTATCTTGTACCGGAGTGCTGAGTTCAACAAATAACCAAAGAAACGACTGGTCTTAAAATTAAACTGAGCTGTTGGCTTGCCATTTGACCTCAACAGTTAGTAGGATATGTCGTGACAGTCTGTGCATCAAATATGGCAGATAAAGTACATAATGTTTCATTCATACTTGGTCTGTGTGGACAAAATCCACTTTCGACGAATTTGGACGAGCACAATGTGTGCGTCCATGCACACGCACGTCCAAACCGTCTCTGCAGCCACGTCCAGTTCTTAGTCCCATTACCTGGGCTGCCTGCTAACGAGATTCTTTATCCTGCCCGGCTGTCGGGGAAATAAGGACGACATTAAACGAAACCGAGCGCTCTCTTTGGATATTCCAAGCCAAAACTAAAAAAGGACCCGCTGGAATCACTGAGAGGAAGAGGTGAAAGGGGACGAGAGGATGAATGAACACTAGAAAAGAGGGAGAGGAGTTGATGAGGACAAGGCGACCATGAGGTGGTATGATGAGATGGTGTCAAGCAGCAGAGCACTGAAACACACAGAAGCTAAAAACGGGAATACTCCTGTGACTGTAGATTCCTATGCAAACTATCCATATTGTGACATCCTGGTGATTAACATCGAGTTTTACTGTGTCAACTCTCTCTATAACTGTCTATAAAAATGTGCTGATGTGATTAAAAAAGATGCAACCAATCTGTAGTGCGCGGACCATTATTAGGGCTGTCAAGGAGTTGTTTGCTCACTCACTGCTGCTCTTCAAACTGTCTCAAATTTTTAAATTAACTACGGCAGATATGGATTTATAGGAAAACGACAATGATTCACGCGCTGTTAAATTAATAGTGACGATTCTGCTCTGTCGGTACATCGCAGATCATTTAGCGCTCACTGAGAGGATCAGCCTCAAAACACACTTTTCTTCCAAACACGTGGCACGTATGGGACGGCACTGAGGTTTTTTTTGAGCAAAGCTTCTCCCTTGATACTATCGGAGCAGCCACAGCACACTTATGTTGAGCTATAAAAGAAATATCAGGTTCATTCAACTTGTGCTTTATTCTCACAGCGGCTATGTGGGAAGATCCCTGTCGAGTGACTAGATTTTTCCTCAAAGTTGGAACCAGGAATTCGATTAAACTCCAAGCACATGCTGTTTTTTTTTTCTTCCCCCCCTTCCCCAGGCTTGATCTGTACTCCCAGTGTCAATCAAACTCGATCGGAGTTCAAGGTATGAAATAGGATTCACCTCGAGAGGAAGCATGCTCCACTAGCTGCTGAATGACACTTGTAAAGCCTCGTGCTGCAGGGTTATCTGCAGTCTAACATTAGGTGTACTTCACAGACACAACCCCGATGCTAAATAAAATGAAAACTCATCAGCCGAGCCAGAGACTTCCAACGGTAACGGTGAGATAGTCACGGACTGAAGGATTTCTCTCTCCATCTCTTTCGCTCACACAACCTCTAACACGTTTTTACTCGACACCTAAATTTAAAATCGGTGACACTGAGACTGATCTGCCGCTGAATCGACGATCTAACTCTACGGTATGTTAATGCTTTTCATTGGAGAGCATCAAAGTCTCTCTGACTTTAAGTGAAAAAAAGAAACACTGCATATTTTACAGTAGATTTTTTTAGTTTAGAGGAAGCAGGATGGTCGAAATCCTCCAGTAGGACCGAGCTGCTTTTTATAGATTACACTGAAACATAATAAGGGACCAATAAAACGTCTTTTAAACTATAAAAATGTAGAAACTAAAGGCCTACGAAAATGAGAAATAACGCCTTGGCGGTTTCTGTAGCTTGCCAAATCACTTCAGCTGAATATACTGTCTTGTCTAAGCAGCAGAACCGTGGGCTGATTTAAGGGGGAATGAAAGAGGATTGTCAGATTATTAACACAAGTTAATAACCGCCTACCCTAAAGCAACTATAATCATTAAGGCCGCTGAGCATTTATCTTGCTGATTTTTTCCTTTTATCGAATAAACCACTGGGAAGAATCAACTTGAGCCAAAAGCGGAGCAAATGTACAATAGAGCCAATAGCAACAAAACAAACAAAGCTGAGCGAATAATCAAAATCTCTCTTTGAACAAAGTGCTTAACATTGTACAGTCAATTTATCTGACTCTGTCTGCTGAGGCTGTACACCACTTGAAAAGTACTCCATCATTGATGAATGCACCGTTCTTAACATAATGATGGATGCGCGGCATGTGGCTCATTTGATTGGAATATACAATATATTGTGTTATGGCAGGTTGTCTGTTTTATGGTAAAACATAACAAAGCATTCATCTCCTCATAGGGCAGGTGCACAAACAGCACGTGGCAAATAACTGTTTATATTTCATATATATTCAAGAGTTCATAACTACATTGCAAAGGTAGACACACACACACACACACACTAACCTGTCAATGTGAAAGCCATTTGTCTTCAATGCACCTTTTCACTGAAAATGTCCCTGACATGTCTGAACCAAACAGCCCTGCAAGCAAAAATAAACTTAAGTGCTAAGGTGAGCAGACATCCTGTAGTTACCACTGAGAGCTTAACGGCGCAATGCAAATAAGCTTTCACACAATAACAGACGACCCACATCTCCATGCTAGGCAGCCAAGATTCAATATCGTAGGACAAGGAGTGCTGCGTCCCCAGGCCCTTCTTGTAAAGTGGCCCATAAATCAAGAACCCTGTTGAGAGCCGGTCTCTGTGGGTCTGGTCCAGCAGGGGGGAAAACTGAGCCACAGCTCTGGCTGGGAAAAAAGGCACACCAGTAACCCTCAGCTGTAATGTAAAGCATGTCTGAGCAGCACAAAATGATTGCCATCATTAGCCAAACTGGGGATTGGATTATTGCTGGAATTGTTATGCTTAAACATATAGATGATGCCGAGGCTCGGGGTGTTCAGCCATGCATGTAACTGAACTGGGTCAAAACGGTATGTCCTTATTAATGTTGGTTTATATTTCAAAGCTCGTGTAATAAAAGCAAGGACAGCTAGAAAACGGGGACAATCCAAGAAAAGGAGAAAAGAAAAATTTTCTGGCAGTGAATATTATTTAGACCTGCGTACAGAAAATCTCAATGAGATCCCCCCCCCAAAAAAAACAAATGTCTGGCCAAAATACCTGGCTCCACTTTGGCAGCAGTGCATTGAATCATCCATCTGGCAAAGCAGTGTGTGGGCCAATGGAATCTGTGCATTTCCAGGTAGATTACTTTGAGCATGAATGGGGTAAATGTATTGTTTACATTGCAAACACAGTCGTGGAGGATAAAATGATTGATCTGTGAAAACTTCACAGAGCTGGAAAATCCTCTCTCAGAGCGTTCCAAATTGCCGTGTAGTGTTTCGGCTTGTGTATATCCGTCAAACTCAGGTACGAGTTACTCAGACTTGAACATCCTGGATGTTATAACTCATCTTCTCGTACGTATATTTGGCAACATACATACATAAACCTACACCGCCTCTTATGTCTTCTTAAACTCAACATCGTTGAGTGAATTTGTGTCATATGAATATGGGTGGATATTGTTTAAAGAAAAATATGATACCAGTATCCTTAAAGTGATACTGATACAAAGAGAGTACTCAATTCCAACCCTGGTCATGGGTCAATTATATGTCGCATTAAATCAAAGGCTTGCTTTGATTGAATACATCTAGTATTTTTGTTTCTAGATCTGGATACAGAAGATTTTGATACTACTTGGTAGTGTTTTGGTCAACACCTTAAATCGTATGGAGTACTGACACCCAGCCCTACATATGACATTATGTTCATTTACACATGCAGAAAAGTTTAAGAACTGTATTTTGGGGTTTTAGTAAAAATGCATATGCCATAATTTCATGTAGGGGTGCAAGGATTCACTCAAACACAATAGTGTAGCATAAATTGTGTGTACTGGCTAGCAAATTGTGAGTAGCTTCAAAAACAGCCCATGTCTGAATTGATCTAATGTACACCACCAGTCCCAGCGTGTACTAGAGGCAGGTTGTAATATATACGGTTGAGATTAGCTGTGAATACAATGTTGCCTGAGGTCTCTTGTAGCCGCTAATGACAAATGAAGAACTGGTAATGAAGCACTTCACGATTTCACTCATTATTAATCACTTGATGTTCTATTTAAGGTCCTGCCTGGCTCAGATTAGGGTATATGAAATTGGGGTTAGGGGTAGGAAAAGCGACGTGTTCATGGGTATGGTGCTCCCATTGAAGCCAACGCTGCATGAAAGTATGAGCAGTTTCTATCAGCGGATACTTAAAAGCCTTTACTTGAGAGCACGCCATGCTAAATGGGTTTGTAAAAGGCGATGTTGAATTCTCTGAATCTATCACAACAGCACCTTAGATTACAGGTCAAAATGTGAATAAAGACTGGTAGCTGTGATAGTGTTTTGGAGCATTAGGGAGATGTGTTTCCTCTGCTATGCACCTAAGCTGCAAATGCATTAGCCTGTACAATAATGTAGTCCGGGTCCTTTTTGTGGCATTTTGTGCAATTTTTTATATATTTTTTTTATCTCCACACAAACGTATGGAATGTCACAACAAAGCCTTCATGAATGAGTAAGCACAGATACGATGAACAGAGGAGGGGAAATGGGAGGAGAAATTGCTCATTTTGCTTCCCCTGGCATGCAATTTCCATCCTCTATCCACATCTCTCTAAAAAGCTATCTAAAACACATCAACTTCATCTTTCTAGGCTGGATGGGCCTCAGAGGATCACCTCCAGACATGGCACGCTGATAATAGGGCTGAAAAAAAAAGGGATGAAAACGATAATTCTGCCCCCTTGCTTATAGCAACGGGCTTCTCATTTTACTGCTGATTAAAAAGAGGAAAAAAAAAAAATCATTTAAACATCACTTGCCCCCAGCAAAGAAAAATACTGTATATTGAGGTAATTGATCATACCTCAGATGGCTGTTTCATCCGAGGAAGTGCAACACGAGTATTTCATCACCTCATTCTTCATTTAAGCCGTGTTACAATTGACCAACACAACTTCTAAGCTCCCGGGCATGCTACACTGTGGCTGACCTCCAGTCCTTTTATTTTCTGCTGTAACAAATGGGAAAATAAAACGCTCTTAAATTGCATTTGATTCTGGTCAAGTTTGTTCTTTGATCCTGCCTGAACACAGAATAGCCTGCATATGGAAATGTAAAGAGACGGTTGGCGATGATGCCATTACCATCCTTTTATTGTGGTATTAAGCGTTGCTCTGTAAGGAGAGCTATTCCATTACATTAAATAAAACTAGCACTCAGCTTAGCATCCATACATAAGGCATTCGGATCAAGGCCTAAAAAAAAAATAAGTGGCCTATAAAAATGATTTTCAGGGAAGACCATTCTTTCTGATACCACTCCATTTATTTTTCCATACAGCCGTGTCTTCCAGCACAGCGATTGCGGTTGATGTAGACTCTGAAAGGGAGACAATGCTCGAGCTTTCTCCTCCTGCAGGGAACAGATTTGAGGACAAAGCAAGCCTCTTCTGTCGAACTCTCGATCTGAACTGAGATAACCTACATTGTTGCTGCAGAACTGTAAATAGGGGCATCTGTTATGGACAGCTGTGAACTAGTGTTGGTGAAAGAGTGTGTGAAAGAGTCCACCAGGCAGGTGTTTGCAAACTTTATAAACATACAGTATGTCAGAATTTATTTTATTGGTATAATTTAAGGAAGGGTGAGATGAATAAACTGCTATCATAGTATATGCATATCTATAGTGATATAATACATTTAATTTTCTGTAGAAAATAATCACAGTAAGTACGACTGCTGTCACGAATCAAAAGTAATTTCTCACACTGAGGCAAAAATACGACAACGCCATAAAGCAGTCCAGCTCACAGAGAATTACTTACACATCACGTCCTCGCACTGAAACCAGCTTCGAAATACTTAATGCTAATTTATAAAAATTGTTGATTATATTTCCGTCCAATGACTAATTCATTAATCAACTAATCATTCTAGCACTGCATCACACAGAGACGTTTAGCTCAATGAAATCAAATGAACTTCACTGCTGTTCTGATTTTAATTATTTCAAATGTACCTCTACGTTGGTTGCCGATTTTGCTTTAATCTTTAAAAAGCAGTTCCAGGTCAATTTGAGGGGTCTCCAGATGATGAAAGGAACACCAAAAGCAACATATTCATGCCCCACTAATTACTTTTTTTATGAAATACCACTTCACCAGCCCCTAAAAGGAACTCTTCAAGTCTGATATAGATTGTAATTTTGTTTTTCACCCATGGTAGTCATGATTCTTCTTTGTACAGGTGAGCTGACATATTGTAATCTACCTGATCTACCATACTTGTCAATTCATGACATGATGGCCGCAACCAAAATAAATAGCTTTGAATCAGATCGATGCCCAATGATTGCGATGGAAAATGGAACAAGGCATGGGGAAAGAGGAATCTCATCTTCACGGGAATTGGATTTTCAAAAGATTTAACAGGAGCTGCCGAGTACATGCATAGAAGACGTGCTCTGAAATACTCGGATTTCACAACAGTCAATACGTCTGCGCGGCCACGTGCCAAAGAGGAATGGAGGGCGCTCCAGTGATATTTGTACACATGCGCGTGGTCACCATAAACATACAAGCTGGATCACCTCTCTATATTTTCATTACCCCCTCGAGACTTATTAATGTAATCTAAAGCTATGATTGAGGTGCCCCACTCTCAACTTCTAACATTCTTCCCCACAAATCCTCATCAATTGCTCCAATCACTCCTCACACAGAGCCAATATTCCATGCCGAGACAACCCCTATGTCCCACCATATTAATGAACTCTTTCAATTTGAAAGCCTTTGACTGCCCGCCCCTTGATTGCAAAGCCAAGGCCAATAGGCCTCGGTGACAGCTCCTTGAAAATTAAAAGTATCAATCAAGGGGAAAAGCTTGTGATGTCTTCTGATCCGTCTACCAGAGAGAGCGAATTGGATGTTGAAACGGGGTCATGTTCCTTTTTTGCAAATGTTTGTCATGCCGTGTTTCAGCATATTTTAGTCTAAGATGTTTGCTTTGCGATATGAAAATCGGAAAATAAGATTATATGTCAATTATTAGACGCAGATCCACAGGGTTCATGATTTTCTGACTGCCAAATACTTTTTGTGATACATGACAATGCTCTAGACACCACACATAAGTAAGTAATTGTACTGCCAAGCATTCATACACGCTGTTATTAAGTATTGAAAATTACACTTGAAACAAGCCCATCAATGAAATGACGACTTTATTGGTGCATTAATATGGCCTTTTAAACCTTCACTTAATTCATCATCAGGGGGCAAAGGAAGAATTCAGTGCCGCCGGGTAAAGTTGACCAGCATAAAAACAAAAGTGCCAATGCCGGATGACATAATCTCTGTCTAAATCAATTTCTGTGTGAGAGCACTCGACTCAGCTCAATATGTAGCTGCAGGGCTTACGTTAAGTGGCCACTGCCACTCACCTATTAATTCATGTGCTGCTGGTTGCTCCTGTAGCAATGCTTAACCCCCAGATGTTGGATGTGAATAAAGAAGTTATGAAAAAGAATATCATAAAACAAAAAGATATTACCTAAAGCAGAAATGTCAAGAAGAAATTGGAGTGGAATTTATATTGCACGGAGATTATGGAGTTGAAATGTGGAGCAAATGTTACTGTTGACTAAAGTAAAAAAAAAATCATGTGATTGATGAGATGCTGGCTGAATGTAACGGCTCACACTACCTGTAGGCCTTGGCCTTAGGAGGATGGTTTGTTATAGATTTATAACGACACAGGGGAAGAAGCATCTCTGCAGCAGTCATTACTTGATAAAACGGTAAGATGCAGCAGCTTGCAAGGCTACAGTACCACGAAGTCATCTGTAGTAGGTGAAGAGGGAGAAAGAATGCCCCCACTCACCCCCCTCCAGTCTTTTTAAAGCCAGGATCTGCTCTAACTTTCCATCAGTATCACTTCCCCGATTCCCAAATATGTTGAACTGGCAATCCCCAGTCTGGTCAGCGCCAGAGTGGAACTATAACATCCATCTGGACAATCATAGGCCATCATCCATCCAAGCAGGGGAGGGGGGGAGCAGGGGAGAGGAGAGGAAATACTCGCAAATACTGGAGGAGAGGCACGCAGAGAGCTGACTCGCCAAGCAATCACTCAGCAGAAATAATTTGAAATAACTAAGCTCGGGTTCTTCTCGCCTCCCTCCTCCGATACACGAGGAGGGGGGGGCGCGCGCGCTTTGGATGTGTGCGCGCACAAGGCGCACATGTGCACAAAATTCGCATACCACCCACCGACACACGCACGCAATCGCACTTCCCACCCAACACACACACACACACACACTGCTGACGCACCGGAGCGACATGCAAATGCGCACACAATTAATTAATTTAAAAAAAAAAAAAGAAGAATGCGTAAAATTCACAGCTCGTGTCCGCCGGCACAGAACAGCTCTGCTCGGGTAATTAGGTTTTTACTTAAGAAGGCAGAAGACTTGAGCGGTCCGCTTCACTGTCGTACTGCAGCCGTGAACACTTCCACTGAGGAGGCTCCGTCCGCAGCTAGAGCAAAAAGAGCGGCTGGGATTCATGCGTAACTCGGAGAGGGAAAACAGGTTGGCTCCAAATGCGCATTTAAGTGCCGCATATTCGGAGATCAGGAATCCGTTCGTTAAAGCGCGTCGATAAGTGATACAAAATCCACGCATGGGAAATGTCAGCGTCGTTCAAATGAATGGTCGGTGCCGACAAACTGATTTTAAAAACACACCGAGCAACTTTGGAAACGTTAAGATGGACAAAAATAAATGCAACTTACCCACAAGCAGTTTCCAAATGATAGCGTACACTCTGCTGTCAGTTCTGATAGCCCCACACCATCACGGTGTATCAGAATCTGTTCTGGTCTACAGAGTCAAAGCAGGAACGGTTTCAAACACAAGGAATCCCAGCTGTGAAATAGTCCACTTCTCCAAAGAAAAAAAAACGCAGCGTCTGTCCCAAAATTACATATTGCCAGCCCTGACTGGCGCAAATCAGAGCACTGAAAAAACACCTGCAGCCGGTCACTTTGAAACAGCAGGAGGGAAGAAAATGAAGAAAATCATGACATGTCATTAGGGGAATGGTCGACAGAATCAATGAAGGGTTAGGCAATTAGTCTGCTTATCCTATTAGATCAGTTGCTCCGCCGCTCGCAGCGCCGGCAGGTGAGCACCGCGTTAAGCAGGACTCCACGAGCGCAGATTTCCAAAGTGATGTGCAGAAAAAGACACATCGGTCTCTCTCTCTCTCTCTCTCTCTCTCTCTCTCTCTCTCTGAGAGCCGCTGTGTCAACGCGAGATGCGCCAAGTGCGCACAAATGCACCAAGACAGTACCGGACACAAGGGGCTTTTTTACCACCAAAATAAAAGCACACCATTTGTTATCAACTCGTGACAGGCAGGAAAACTTGATTATTCACGACGACAAACGCAGCTGTCGCGTTGGTGGATCGGTTCAGACATCACATGTTGCAAATTAACGGATTCCTTGTTTACTTTTTGGCGTTTCGTGTTGGATTTCTTCTGGGCGGCTTTTATTCAGAAAAAGACATGAGCCGCTTTGTTTCTTTATTCTGTCTGACTTGACACTGGAACCAGTGTGAACGCTCCAACTGAGACCTGCGTTCCTCTGGAGTCTCCATCGTCTTCTGGCGCACTGACTGAAACCTTCCCAAAAAAGAAAAACGCACATGAGGAAATCATCTTTCTTATGCGCATGTTTCCAGAAGATAATTTGCAATGTAGGAAACACTTAAGTTGGTTTATACTGGAGAGGATAGTGGTGAACAGAGTGCATGAGCAGCTGCAGCGTAGCTTAAGTTCTCGGATAGACGCACTGCCGCCCAATGGAAACAACAGAAATGTCTGAAATGCACAGAACACATACTCTGAAGAAGCTTAACGAGGCGTGTGTGAAAGCCTGTTATCATTGTATGGAAGAGAAAGGACATCTACTAAAGGCACAGAGGACACGGGGGACAACGTTTCTGTCTTTTCTGATGATCATGAAAAATATGAAAGCACAATTACACAACCTCAACAGAAGTCAGCAAACTGACAGTTACTGTGTGATCACCGGGATATCAAAGCTCCTAATGTCCACACCACCAAATTATACATAATTAATCAGCACAGAGGATAAATAATTACACGTGTGCATCAGTTCAGTTGGCCCCGTTTTGTTTTAATATGCCATGATTTCCTGCAGAAAAACTGTTCAACTATTAAAAAATAAATCAGTTGATCCAGTTTCTCAGAATCTGAAGTACTTTATTAATCCCCGCAGGGAAATAGTTTCTGGCTGATTTTAAAACTAATATGTGGATAAATGGCTGTGCATACACAAATAAAGTGGTACCTGTGTTTTATGGGAATTTAAAAGGAACTAGTTTAAGATCATGTTGTACGATAATATTGAAGCAGGCCAACCAAACCCATTTAATGATGTACAGGAGCTGTGTGTGACATAGTGTGTGTCCATTACTGCAAAATTAGATATTCTTTCCTTGTCCACTTTCTGTAGGTAGCTGATCGTGGTTTCCATTCCATTTTAATGGACCCTCTAATTACGCTGACAGTGTGCCACTGTTTTGAATTCAGAACGGGCCTTACAGTGGGCTTCGTTCACATTCCTGTGCAGTATATCCATATCTGACACAGGTATTCATTGCATTGAATCAACATTTATCGCCATCTTTTTCCTGTTCCATATTAACTACACACTAAGATGAATGAGACCGGTCCCCTGAAAAGCCTGAAAGGATTTCAATCTGCACAGTTCAGGTATTACCAGTATTTATGAGTAACCAAGGACTTGCATCCAACAGGCAAGAGACAAAGCCCTGAATCACTAAAGATGATGAATGGACAGTGAGGTTGCCTTCCTTTCTTCCCGAACTGAAAAGGTGTGATACAGATTAAGGACTGGTAGGTAGGCGGGGGCCCCCCCTGTCGGTCCGCCAGGCCGTAAAAAAAGGGAATCGTTTGATTTCCCTCTCACTGCGCTGCCCCTGTCAAGACTTTGGCCTCTGGCGCGGCGTTTCTGTGAGGCGAATTTCGATGAGGGGAGGGCTTTGAGGAGGAGGAAAAAAACACCCTCCTCGGACTGAAAATGTGCACTTGTGAGCTTTCTTTGTCGTACGCAGGCCCTGACGTGAATAGAGGCCCCTTAATGAGCAGAGGAGTGGACAAACAGGCATTGATTCCTCCTTCTATCTGAGGTTGTCGTCCGCAAATGGCCTCAACTCAATCAACCGGTTAGTGTGTAACTTTTGAGGGCTGTCTAGTGACGGTTGATTGTTGTTGTTGTTTTTTTTTCCTTTTCCTGCATTTGCCTTTTCTCAGCCTGTGAGCCTGAAAGAGCAGCAATGTGGTGTCAGAATAAATCCACGGCTGTGATGTAACACTCCATATTTTTCATATCTGGTGTCTGATTTAGGCGTTTTAAGCTTGTTCATTTCTGCTCCTGTGAAGGTTAATGGTTTTATTAATTGCTCTCAAAACCAAAACACATGAGCTTAAAACAATTCTGTTTTTTAACCTTCTCAAAAGCTTGCAATTTATTCCACTTGACAGTGATATGAAGCTTTTTACCGTCTAATTAACAGTGACACGTTTACTGATGTACTGTGTGGAAAACATGTTATGTGCTCCTGCACAGATAAACAGCTACATGAGGGTAATAAAAAATTAAATCATAAACTAAAGTGAAACTTTAGAAGATTAATTTATTTAAATCATTAATTGGAGGTTGCGCTTGTGTTGCAAGTGTGAAAATGTAGCATCTTGGAATGAAACTTTTCATAGTTTCGTATAGCACAAGTTAAATCCTTTGAAAAAAAAAAACAGCATACCAGTATGCGCAAAAACAAAAATCTGAATCTCAGCCAGACCTTGAAGCAAAATATCTTAAAAAGACAAACCGCAGACGGTTAGTTACGTAAATGTGTTAATATTGTGTATGATGGGTTCTCCCTGGAATAATGGAAAGATGATGAGATGAAGCGAAATGTTCTTAAAGCATCGCTTTGAATGACTCAGACGAATACCAAACTGCATTCTGGGCTCCTTAACACATCTGCAGGACTGATGTAATCTTTGATGTGCAATCTGCTTTAAGAAACTAAAGCATGCACCCGGCGAGCTATAAGTGATGCTGAAATATTCATTAATCAACAAGATATGACCAAAATATACCTGTATAGGCTGATTACGACTGGCTGCATCATATAAAAAGCTATTTAAAAAATGAACTTCACTTGTGGTCAAGAGTAAAAAACCGCACCCAAACCCAGCCCCATTTCTGTAGATCCCATCACCAAGTGGAGATGTAGTTGTCAGAAAGTCACAATATCTCAGACATCGCTTGTAATTAATGTCTGAACAATATGATATGAATGCTGCATGTGTCTGAAACCATTCCCTCATTTACTCACTCTCCATTCCTCAAGTCAAAAAACACTCAATCTTTCTCTAAAGTGAGCAGTAATTGGAGATTTTGGTCACTTATTATTTCATGCTAAGGGCGATGTGGCATGACTAATTTTCACATCTATCAAAGTCAAACATTGGTGAGATTTTCCAGCAAAAAAGTAGCATACTCTCCTATATATTTTTCCATTGTGGGAAGTTAATTAAGTCAAGCCAATTTAATTTATAAAGCCCAATCATAAATCACAGTTTGCCTCGGGGGACTTTATAATCCGTACAACATACGTTATCCTCCATCCTGAAACACACGAATGTAATGAGGAAAAACTCCACCCCCAAAAATGACTGTCGCCTCAAAAATGAACCGAGAACGCATCAAGAATTCAGACGCTCAAATAAAATGGGGAAACATTATTACATGATTACACTGCACTTAGTATCAAGCAGGAAGTGCTTTTGGACCCGGTTTAGAATTGCTCGTCTCCTGGGCTTCATTCTGCAGAAGTTTGTTTAGAATATGTGCAACTAAAGTTTCTTGCATAGTCGCTAATTGGTATAAAATTACATTTCCATAAGGGTTCTGGTAGGCCTATAATTTGGGCCCGGCCTGACAGTTCTTATTAAAACACACAGAAACAAAGAAACCACCAGTTTTCCTGCTGTTACAGGACAAACACGTGGCACACCGTGCAACCAAGTTACTGCAAACAAACAGAAACAAAGTAAAGTAATCCTGGAGTCATGTGGTGTATAACTACTGTAATATTCAACCTGCAGTGCTCAGTAAGAAACGACATGGCTGTTATTCAGGATATTTAAACATGACTTTAAGGGGTTATGGGTCATTTCAAATATGATATTTTTGGTTAAATTAACTGAGAGAAAAAAAAAAGGCTCCACTTCCTCACCTGCATATCTCAACCTCATTTGGACTGGGAGTGATAGTCAGGCATCACTTTGTGCGACAGACTGTTTTCAGAGAAGGCTACAAATTTAATTGGGGTAATGAGGTCACTGGAGGAAGCCTCCAAGCTCTTCTCCAATTACTGCCTACCAAACAGAGGGTACCAACAGGACTGAGCAGAAAACATCTTCACATGACAAAGTTATTATGGTGTAGCACACAGATTAACAGAGCGTGACCCTTCCTATTAAACCAATAATGCATGTTTTAATTTGTTCCTGTGCTTTAATAATGGTCCAGGGTGCAGTGGGAGCAGAAATGTTTTAATGAATCATTCGTGACAATAACAGGGTGGCGTCATCACATAGTTGATGTATAATTCGCCCTCCACCTCAAATTCAGATAAGATTTAATGCGATGCAACTTGACGTAAGCTCGAATCTGATCTGAGCAGACGACAGTGTTTTGGAATTCATGGGTACCATTATAAGAATGTTTAAAGAAATGATTGTATGATTGGTATAGGGCTTCTATTCTGCAGATAAATGCTGCCACATATTAATGCAAAAAGATGTTTTTTTTCCTGAGACCTCCAAGCAAATACGAGTAAGCGATTCTTATCAGTCAACGGAGAGTTCTTGGATGTGACAGCAGAGTAGTTCACTTGCAGTCTGTTGCACGCGTATCGGTTTGAAGTACCGTTCAGGCGCCAAGTGGTGAGCATATTCTGTCTCTGTGTCATGTCTCTTTCAGCATGTGAGGTAAAGCAACACATTGGGGCGTTTCGGAGTCACAATGAACGCCCGCTGAGCCAAACAAAGAGGGAGCAGACAATTTGTGCATGATGGACATTGATTTCTCTTCTCTGTAGAAATCTCTGTGTCATGTCAGCTGTGGGAGTCCTTTATTCCGTACTGCATGGTACATTCAACTGGGGAGCGCGGAGCATTCATATAAACATTTTTTTTGTGTTCCGTTCGGGCTTTTGTGGAGCTTGCTGACTATCAGAAAGAAGATGTTGGTTTGGTTTGCCTCTGTTATGTCGTGCCGTGTTAGCAAATATCGTAAAAATAGGAGATAAAGACACGCGTTCAGTGGTCTACAACAAAAATCCCACCTGGACTGTTTTTTCCCTCTCTATCAGCATTCTTTGCAGCCTTATGCAAGTAAGAAAGAGTCACTGAACTGACTACCTGCTTTCCTAAAATAAATAGTTGCATGCTCTGGCAGAGGTAAGTCTGTTTGCAGATATTTTTATAGCCCTCCTGGCCTATATCTGACAGCTCAGACTGGTTATTCTTGTCAGGGAGCCACTATTTACTCCTAATGCTTTTTTACTTCTGTGCTTGTCTGAATGTGCTCCTATCACCTGCCAAACAAACCGAACAAAAAGGAGGAAAATTTGGGGTAAAATGCCCCTGACTTGTACTGCACCAAATAGCCACATTGAAAATGGAGATCTCTGTCCTCTGAAGGAAACCGCAGAGCTTCACGAGGAATGAGAATATAGCACATTCACAGGTAGAAGGCAATGGATGGTGATAGCTGTAGTCACTCATGCATTCAAAGTCTGGCACAACAAATTGAACCAATAACAAGCGGTGCTCATGCTTGTATTCAGCTTTTCATGCAGTTTGGACTTTGCCCAAGTTACAGGCGCTTAAATCCAATTTGGTTTTACCCAAACTCCAATGAGACTTTTGTTTACAAGGCGGGGTACACTTTTAATTGGGCTGCATGAGCCTAATCAAACCAATTCTAGAAATGAGAGCAAATAAGTCTTTTGCATCACGGCCCAAACGGAAGAAAACAAACTGTTTTCTAGCGTCGGCAGACCCCTGCTGGGCAACCCAAACACTACCAGCATCCCACCCACTGCAACCCCAGTCTCTGCATTGGTGGCATGAAAGGTCTACAAGCAGTTGATAGAAAGCTGCTAGGCTGAGCTGGGAAATGATGAAAGCGGCGTCTTTGACAGCGAGCATTTGAAGCTCTCTCTGCAGTATTTCACTTTCTACAGAGGCACACGGTGATGCAGTAAAGAGTGCAATAAGTGTGAGCGACCTGCTAACCCTAAAAAAAGACTACGCTGAAGGACTGGCCCTGTTGTCAGCCACATTCCTCATTTTACATAACTGGCTTCGGTTAACCTTCTATATCTTAATAATACTTCAATATCCACACGTGGTTGAAAGGCAATATTCTGCATCGTCACATAAATATTCTGTCTGCTGTGTTGAAGGAAAAAAAAAACATCATCATGTATTTCATAGATATAATCAAAATGAATTTGCTGTTTTATTCAGCATATGACAGAAAATTCATAGTTCTGTACAGTCCCTCCAAAGACAGATTTTGCTAATGCAGAGGAGTTGCATATAAACAGAATTTGTGGATGTTTGCAGCCCTCTAATCATATTTTGATGATGCAGCTCAAGAAGAAAATTCGGCCCTACATATAGATACACTGGGGAGGGAGAAACGTGCAGCATGGTATCTGAGGCAGGTCGAGATATGTGCTTAACATCCTTATTCAAAGACTGTGTGCAACTTCACATGTTTTTTTAATCCTGCACAAATGTAGGCAGGAGCGCGGCACAGATTTCTGTGCCCTGTGCAGAAGCAGTCTCTGTGGACTCCTTCACATCTCTTTAAAACCGAAAATAGGTTAACTATACATGAGATAGGATGCAAATTTGCCTTACTGCCTAATAAAAGCCAACTGGAGGAGTTACAAATGATTCTAAAAGTTTAGGAATGATTTCGACTCGTTGACCGTGTGTCACTTTAGGCTGCTGTTAATGTGGGTCATGGTTCACAAGCGCATTATTAAAATGTCTAAATATTTGCCATGGGAATTTATTCTAAAAATAAGGGATCTACATGATACAGTGTGATCGTTCATAGCATTGTAGAAATATACTGCACTAAAATACCTACAAGCTACTTATATTCACTGAATTATGGCTAAACTTAACCTTAGAAATAAGGTTTGCAGATCAGGGGGGAAAAAAGAAATATTTTTTTAAAGGAACCTGCATCCCCTACATATGTAGGGGATTAGAAAAACCTGATTTCCCCAGACAGATTACCTGCCCATGTAGAGAATATGCATAAGCAGATTTCTAATTGGCTTCGCATATATACACACACACACACGTGCAAGATAAACACTTCTGACAGGGAAACTGTTGCTCCGACCACAGCGGGGAGAAGTGATAATTGCGCATAGCAATGCACCTTTGTATGTAAAGTTGCCAGAAAGCTGCAAAGTCAAATGATTAATATGGTTTAAATAAGGGAACTATGCGCCCTCAAAGGGTTTGGTTTAGGGAAGAAATGTGATAACTAACCACATAATATAAGTGAGTAGTATTACCCTTCAGAATTTATTTTTGCTTTCATTTGACAGATTTTACAGTTGGTATCTTCTGGGTTTGATGCAATCTTGTGACAAATTTAGACATTTTTTTTTGTCAAACAAGTGGTGGCAAAAAAAACAACCTTAGTGATTGTTAAAACAAAAACACTGACAGCAATGAATTTACCATTTATCCTGCTTCATTCTTTAGATGTGAAATAATGCACTGCAGAACTGTCCAATTTAAGTTTTTATTCCCCGGGAAACTGGGTTGAAAAAGTCTTAAACTGAAAAATTGATTTTAACAAAATGTGCTACAGGCTTAAAAAATTTTTTTTACAGCACAAAAAAGAAAAAACACAAACTAAGCCACTGAGTCCTTGTTGACTTCAGAGTGTTTAATGTACAGAACCTGTACCGACTGTAAGTCAGACTTTATTACATTACAGAATTTTTTATTAGTGCTTCTTCATCTGCTGTGAGGAAGCTGAGCAATCCATCATGTTCCGGTGTTCTTTTATATTTGCACCTGCTATTGCACACAGAGGATATTAAGAAGCAGAGCCGAACGAGCGAAATAGCCAGGACTCAAGCCAAAATTCAAACCAACACACAGGGCTACAGTGTGCGGTTGATTTTCCATGAAAGAACATTAATTCGCTCCGCTCCTGAGACGCTCTGTTTTTCACTGGCATCCTGAGGTCTGACAGAGTTGTTCAAACAGGTTTTCTAATGAAAATTATGACACAGTGAGAGGTAGTGGTGGCAGTTGGTATGACGGGATTAGGTGGATATTTTGGATCGAGGCACCTGCAACTCCGGCTATCATACTGTACGCGTCTAATGATGTCAGATTACACGGTCACCTAGGAAACCAGCAAAGGACTTGAGCAGAAACGGCAAAGAAGGCGCAATTTTTCCTGACTGGCAGGGCTATGTAATGCTGTGCAGCATGCATAATTAAAAACATGGCAAACACTCTTTCTGGCTTGTTGAATCTGCTGTTGAGCTGAAGCAGTTTTTAATGTTGTTCTTGTGCCTTCACTCTGGTGTGCTCTGCACTGACGACTGTCCCCTGTGGGTGTGTGGGAAGGAGAGAGGAGGGAAAGGAGGATTGCGAGGAGAGAGAGAGAGAGAGAGAGAGCTGGACTTAATGTCTGCTTCTTTTCTAGTGGCCGCTTTTAGATGCGATCAAAATAAACATCATACCTCAGAGGCACGAGGCCGGCTCCCAACTGTGTAAGATTCTTTTTTTTTTTGTGCAATTTGTTCATTTCTTTTTGTTGTCAGGCAAATGAATCATACATGCCAAGAAAGCAGATGGATAGAAGAGTAGGAAGACGGACTGGAAGACATGGAGACGGACAGGCAGACAGGTTGAGCACAGGGTGCACCTGGGATTTAACCTGTGCTGTGTTTCATGGATCTTGCACAGACTATGCCCACAAGAAGTTTAGGGGTAGTACTGATTTGGGTCAACATGTTCCTGTTATTTGGCTTCACACAAGTGCTTCTTTTCATTTTTAAGATTTTCCAAAGACTATTATTTTCTAATAACATTTATGTTCTTAACAATTTTAGAAAAAACGTGACAATGAAACAAATGATGACGTGCACTCACGCTCGCAGGAGGGTTAAACGCAGTCGTTTCATCATCATGTGTTTGTTTTATATCACTCTGTACTGTATCTCTAGCCTTCCACCTCCATCCTCTGGGACAAACACGTGGGGAGTCAAGAGTTGACACCAAGAAAAGGGAGTCGTCTGCGGGGGAAAACGAGGAGACGCAGTGATGTGACTCTGCCAAATGTTTACAGGCGAGCTGACATAGTTAGAAGATGGAAAGGGCTGAAACGAGGCTGTCTCTCTCTGCACTTGGAGGAACGAGAGATAGGAAATCTAGGTCATCCCCACTGATGCATTGCAAAGCGAACTTCAAACAAACCTGGCCTTTAGCGTGATGGCTCTCCAAAGCTATGTTACATGCCATCAGAGACTGATCGCCATTTTCTGCCAAGAGCTGCCAAGAAGTGATGAATGGAGTTGTTCTTGATATGGAGAATATGCACAAGCGTGGCAAACTCGATCTGTCAGTCTTTCTTGGGTATCTGAATATGGCTTACAACACAAAGAAATCGCCATTTGGACCTAGCTTTGTGGCCGATTAATTGGCCCGTAGTTTAGACCACATGCTACGTTTCAATTCCTCATCTGCCCTTCACTCGGAATTGCCTGAGGGAAGTCTTATCCGTAATCATAGCCCTGGGAATTGCGGTAACAAGCTTTGTTCTACGATTGAAAGCTCGATCTGTCTATTTTAAGGGCAACCGGTTGAAACAATGGTGTTTGTGTTGGAAAGGATTCCTTTTAGAGGCAGTACCCACCAAACTCAGGTGATTTGCCTTTTTTTCAATAAATCAATAAGATACAACACAGAAAACGTAACCACTTTAAACGCCAAACCAGATGTGTAGACATTTAAGCCTTAAGTGACTTCACTAGTTTGTAGAACTTTTCCTTTTGGTAGCGTAGATGCATTCTGTTTAAGTCGAGAAACATAAAAAGCTCCCATTACAAATGTATGAGCTTGAAATCCAAATGAACGGAGACCCCATTAAAGAAAGAACAGAAACGCAGCCGTTCAGGGGAGAGAGTGTTTTGTGCTCAACCTTGCAGAAAAATTTTAGAATGATGTCTTATTATGTGCTACATTGCTTAAGATATAATTAATGGAGACAGGTTGTGAAGTTTACTCATTGACTCACTTACTGTTAAATAAATGGTGGTGTCTGGCTTTGCTAACACAACTGCTGAGTGCTAAAGTAAATGTAAAAGTCCTAAAACATGCAGCTGGTTGAATTCCTCTTACACAGCAGCTCAAAAAATAACAACTCTACATAAGCGAAAGGAAAATACAGGTTTTCTCTGCACACAAGCAAACTAAAATAATCCACTTCACAACCAAATCCTAACCAGGCTCTTTGCGGGGTTGAATAACATCGCATTCTACGACTTCTTTGGTTACACATATCGTGTTAAAATGTGTTTTGTGTTATGGTATAGGGGCATGTGGAACAGTAATGAGGGTTCGGGTTAATAATGAGTGAACATCTTTCATTTGCAGCAGATTGTAGTGTAACGTCATTAGTTAAAGCTCAGTCAGTGGAGCCAAAGAACCACGAGGTGACTGCTGATGAAGTTGGTGAACGAAGAACTCGGACTAGTTTAAAGGTATAATTACTTAAAGCTTTCATGAAATCAAACCTGTACCACTATATTTAGTAGTTTTCATTACTGGGACATGAGGCACAGGTGCATTGGCAGTAAATATGTGTAATTTAACATTACTGTTTGTCATTTTATGACAAAAGTGGCAGAGCAGGACCAGACAATAAAGAGGCAGTAAATGTGTAGATAATTTGTCTCAGGTAAGTGTTTCACTACAGAATTTAAAGACTGCTGTGTGTTTCCTTTTAGACGCTGTTTTGTAGATGAACTCTGTGGTTTAGATATTCAAATTAGAGCACATGTGAAGGGGGGCAGGAGGGGTGACAGCCATAACTTCAAATCACTCAACTTATTGGTTGCAAAAGCAAGAAGTAGAAATCGAATCACACCATGTGCAGCATGAAATGATACTGTGGTTATTTATGGCATGATGGAAGAAAGGTCTATTAGTAACCAACCTAAAATGATTGTTGGGTGCACTGTTCATGACATCAATGTACTTCTATTGTATTTCTGACAAAATCGCTGCTCAAGCAGCTGCTATAGTATTAAATTGCACTTACTGCTACCACCAGAAACATTGGGTGTCACCAAATCAAACAGCACAGGAATGAAAAAGGATCATAACTTCAAACCTGGTCAGACTGAATGTTTCCCAACTACTAGCAAGAGGCTTTCAAATATGAACTGCCTCCTCTGTTCCTCGTCTTCTTTATTGGGTTTCAGTGCATTACTTTGATAGACCAGGGAATTGAAGTGGTGGCGTAGATCAGTTTACAGGATCATTAGTAAATCAAAGATAATTAAAGCCACCTCAATGCAGGGCCTTCCTCACAATCCCAATAAGTCCATTGTCAAACTCTGAGAAGGCTGGCTGCTTTCTCTGTACTTATCAAGACCAGATATTCCTTCATCAGGTGAGCTTACCTTTGCTGAGAGGTTCACTAAGGAGTGGCCAGTGTACGTAGCAGATTAACAACATGTATACACAGAATTTTGGCTCTGACGTTCTAACGTTATGGACACTATTTCAGAACAGAGTACATTTACACTGAGGCATTTCCAAAATAAATGGAGTAATGTAACAACCTCCACACTCTTGTGCCAACACAAACTAGTGGCTCTTAGTCATCTTTGACAGTCTCACTGGGGCGATATATGCCGAGCATAATATCTTAAATTGGATAATCCTATACCTCACGCACTTGAGAATGGCACTCCCGCTGAGCGGTAGCGAGCGATGTGCCTAAGATCAAACTTTCCTGCCAGCTGTGTGGGAGGCATTACGCATTTTAAAAGATACAGAAGTTGAATGGTAAATTATAAGTAACACAAGATGTCCACATTATTCTAATCCTATACTAACGGGGCTTTTATTGCGTGCCGCTGAGAACATTACCCGTCTATGGTGCTCTACAATGAACTTGAACATGTATTAAGCACTTCACTTCCAGCTCATTCCTCTCTCGTCAGTATTAATGAACATTTCTTGTTTCATCTTGAGGTGTGCCTTTCAAATATGATCTAAGGTTTGACATCAAGCGCACATAGACCACCTGGGTCTATTTCCATTAATTAAGTGAAGCGCGATGTCCATATGAAGGCACAGAGCCTTTTTGTTTCAGAATACTGAATATCTTGATTGGACCTCTTGATGCATCATTCATAAATCAAAGTGCAAGGCCTGGATAGCCTGGTTACCACTACAAAGCCAAGCGGAGCTCACCGGGAATAACTTATTATTCATATCACTCAATTACCCCCTAAACAACATTTCAGGGGAAACATGTGGGCCATTGTGAATAGATCAGACCTGGTGCATTCACATTCCATTGAAAAACACAAATGCCAGAATAGGTCGACTTTGAAGTTGTGACCCATATTGCAGCAGCAAAAACGTAAGCTGTGTCCTTCAACAAGTCCAGTTGGCCTCAATCAGTTTAAAAGTTTCCGAAGCACTTTTAGCTGCAGTGTTTGATGGCCTGCAGCATTGTTTCGGCTCAACCATTGAGATTATGCATATTCTACATTTCAAAATGACTGTGACTCTACTTGGAAAAAGTATAAAAGAGTATATACGACATTCGAATGTAAGACATTTCAAATCTCAAGAATAATTCCAAGCTTGTATGAGTGCATTAAGGCTTTTATCCCATTTATCCGATGGGACTTGAGTACTACCACACTTCTCTAGACATCTAGAGAAGTACTTATGCATAAAAATGTAAACCAAACCGTGTTCCAGCGACCCATCCATCTCAACATTTTGGACTATTGATGCATAAGAACTGAGTGCAAAATGAGCAACAAACAGAAGCAAGAGATGGAATCTCTTTTCACAACCTTTGGTTGGTTATCATAAAAAAGCCTGCACAATCCTGACCTTTTGCTTCCAAAGATGATTGTCAGGCAGAGGGGGAGATGAAACACTGGCAATGTTTTGAAGTGTTTTCTATGCTCGCGCCTGTTTGGTGAAGCGGACCTTCAGTATTGGTGGCAACAGTGTTTGATAAATGATATAAATAAATAAGCAAATATCATGCAGATGAAATGTGATGATGAAACATGTCTTGTGAAATGATTTTTACAAGAAAAGATCTCAATTTGCAATGTCTCTTTCTAAATTAATGTCATGTTATTTGATCTGTAACAACGTGTTAAAGATATAAATCTAAGGATAATGCATGTCTTCACAAAATGTGAAAGTTTGCTCAAGGTTTGTTAAAATGATACTCCTAAAGTATTTATTACTGATACAAAACCACTGCTTGTTTCTTTCATTTGACTAATTATCAACACAAAATCCTCAAATGTAAAAACAATGATCAGGCACAGAGTGGTACTAAGGCTCATGTCAGGCCTTTCAATTTTAATGGGGTGCAGATTTTAGGACTGTCCTATAGAAGTTGAGGGAGAGGAGAGACATGTTTGATCTGGTCTTGATCATTTCTGTTCAAAGATTCAGCCTGTGCTGCGTGATCATCATCTGACTCTGGCACTTTATGCACAAACTCGGATGAAATATTTAACTGGATGTCTCTGCAGAGTCTCCTCCCTCACTTAACGAGCTGCATCGCCACGCAGCAGTTTTTCCTCTCGCAAAATTGTACTGACCAGTTCAAAGGCAACAATACTCAAGACTTTGCAAAATTTTCCGGCTTGCAATACTGCAGAAGAATTTTCTCTATCTTTAAAATGTTTTCTCTTTGAGAACTACAGATATTTTGACAGATGTGGGGTGGGGGGGGTTAACGACCAGAAGTGTAAAGTACGCGGCTGCATTAGACTCTCAGGCCTCCTGTGCACCCTTTGATATCACCTATCCTTTGAAGGATAACAGCACTGGTGGATCACTGCTGGAGTCAATGCAGTGAAGGACAGCTAAATTTGATTCCTGTCAACACAAGCCACTTCAATCTTCGCAATATTATATCGCAATAACGGGTCTGTGTGTCCTAACTGTGTTCAGTGTACACACCCTTTATGTACAAGGAGAGTGCAAACCAACAAGAACAAACAATGTCAACAAGAGCTTTAAAATATGACATATTTGAATTATATACTGAATTTAATGCAGTCTGGTAGAGGAAATACTACCTTGTGCTTTTACTGTGTCCAGCCCCTTCATACAACCAGCAGCAGCAAACGAGAAATCTCGAGGTATGTTAATTGCCGCCTACAGTATCTGCACCTAGCAACTACAGTATGGAATAAACCATGGTTAAAGTATGGTAGGGGGTCTATGGAAATCAGACATCACCCTGAGCTTAACACCCTTACTTTCCGCCTTGTTACATAAAGGGCACTTGTGTTCCTGCATTGGTGTCGACTGCTGGCATTGGAAGTCCACTTTTAAAGACACAGAATGACCCAATTTGGCCAGTTCCAAGGGATGCTGGCCTGGTCATCCAAAGTATATTTTAAACATTTTAAGAGGTCATCTCAGAATGTTCAGATTTAAATCCAAGCGAGGAAGTTTTTGTTCTACAGCCTTACGTGGTCTCATCTGATGTGAAGACAAGAACTTAATTTCATCCTGCTTATGCTATAGCACACTGGCATTTAAGATGTGCGCAACCATTAGTTAAACTGTGCATTTGCATTAATCTGTTCCAAAATACTTTATTTAATATATGCACAGATAAAGTGTGTCTATAGTTATAAATTACATTTAATATGCACATAAAAACTCCAAAGATGAAGAAAGCTGGTAATTTGTCCCCATGACATTTCATTAGCACGGCCATCAAGTCAAACTATGAATACCTTTACATACTGTAGCTTCTGTCAGTTACCAAAATAACTAAAAAAGTAATTGCTAAGTGGTCTTGATCAAACTCAAAATGCTTGGCCCACATTATCCAGTTGCATAGCTTCATTTATTCTTTTTTTAAAAGGTCATGTCTTTGTTTACTCATACCCAATAAAGTGTTTGAAGAATTAGTATAAAGACACATTTTTTAGTAGGCACATAGTACTGACTTTCATCCTGAAGACTGGAGAAAAAAAAAAACTGTAGCACTGCAGATACTAATAACACCTGTCATCTGATTCAGACAAATGTGTTTAAGGCCCCAGTACCTCCAGCAGCTCTTTTTAACCTTTTGAAAAAGCTTTTAGTTGGCTCCACTGCAATCCATCCAAAGTGATTTTCTTGTCCTAAAATTAAATACATATAAATGCTTGGTGCTTTCTAAATGAGGCAGGATGATGTCTTAATGAATCCTGAGTGTTTGCTTGCTGACTGACATGGAACAGACAGCAGTCAACAAGGCTTAAATCACATGACGGACGGTGTTAGCACTTTGTTTCCAGGGAGACAAAATCAATAATGCATGAGCAGAAACGGAGTGCATTTCATACAGTAATTGGAGTCACCTTTAATATACTGTACATGAACACAGCTGAGAAATGTGTCGGTTACGGATATCTTGACATCTTGGTTGCTGGATGCTCATGTTTGTCGCAGAATGAACTCATTCTCATGCTGCTGTGCCATTGCAACTTACATATTTACCCTAACACAAAAGATACCTCCAGGAATTTGTGGAAAATTATTAATTTCTGTATATTTAATACTACTTATATTGCATATAAATGAGGTGCCATACTCTGTGGGCAATTAAGTGACGCAAATACTGTATAATATGTATAAGATTGTGCGATAGAGCAAAGAAAAGAGCTTTTTTTGCAGTTTTTTGGCACATCCTGAATGTAACATGGGCAGTGGGCCACGGACTAAAAAGAACTGAATAAGTCTCTTGTGTTGACAGTTCAGTAATGTGAAGAGTAAAAAATAGCCTCATACAATTTCTGCAAGCAGGACACTTTTAGGCTATTAATACAGCCTGTAATGAGCTATCTTTCTCAAAATAACATCTTAAATGTGATTAAGTTCAATGAAAATTGATCAAATGCAAATGATTCCGTTGTCCTTGGATTCCTTGGGAGAATCACAGTTTTTGGTACGAGGCCAAGTCGGAGGCTCGTGGATCCTACTTTCAGCAGAATCTCGGATAGAGCTTTCTGAAGCTTTTGTTATCTTTATTGTCATTTTGCTGACACAATTCCCACCTCAGCACAGGTACACAGATACAGGCCTGGATTTGCGGATAGCAAAGATTCCTTACAAAGCAATACCAGCCACAGGAGTTCACAGGGGGAAGGCTCTCTAATGATTTAGTATCGGAAACTTTTTCAAACCATTTGAGGGAACTCAATTAAATTCTCAATTCAAACCAATAAACTTAATTTACCCCTGCAGGGCAATATTCATGTCAGGCATAGCATATAGAGTGAAACTATCTAATACAGAAAAACACAGGACTATAAGCTATAACATTATTTTATAGAGAGCATTACTTAATTTTGAAGGAGTAGCAATATTTTTGATTTTCCTTAATTCAATGCTGAGTATGTGCTCTTATGTTCTCTGTCTCCCTTTCTCTCTCTCTGACACACACACACACGTTTACATCAAGACTGGATAAGGTGACACTGAAGAATGTTTCAAATTGAGGAAATTAAGAGGATAAGAATGGACAAAGAGTCACACCTCAAGAGATTTTAACAAGAACAATTAGTGGAAAATTGTTTTTCTATTTGAATTACTGTGATTATAAATCTTGATCTCGGTGTAATATTTCAGGACATTAGTTTTTTATATATATAGTCATTTGCTGTGGGAAAGTGGAACTCAACATAAAGCTTTTGGAGGATTTTAAAGACGACAAGGAGCACCAGTGGTCTAAAGATCAAATGATTTGTTTAATGATTCTTGAATGTGAGGTTCTACTTCCATTTAGTCTTGGCCTGAGATGGAGATAGACTGTTTTATGTGCACTATGATGCAGAGTGAGTGTAAAGTTAGTGGGTTTTTCATTACCTCTGAAAACCAAAATAGAAGATGGTTTTCACTCAAATCTGTTTCTGTGTTCTTTATCTTTTATTTGTTAGCAAGATGCATCTGAAAAAGAACAGATTTAAACTTTTTTTTTTAGTAGTAGTAGTAGAAGTAGTGTTCAGTGGTTAGTTCGATTTTGGTGGTAATCCAAATCTGGGATGTTTGCCAATAAATATTTCAAATGCTGAACCGCATTGTATGCATTGCATGCATTGATTTGTTGGCGAATTGGATCTAGAATGAAAACAATGAGAAGCAGGTGTCCTCGGGGGTTTTATGGTAATCCTGAGCTGTCAATAAGAGCTGTGTGTTCGTTTGTTTCTGTGTGATAGTTGAGGCACATCGCTGGTAGCTTTGCAGCAATACAGGAATCCCAAAGGAAAGTTAGATGGTGTAATGTGCATACTGCTTATTATGGCATAGAGCCAAGAGACCAGTGGTCTACCACAAGGTTTGCCATGACAAGTCTTTACACCGATCCAATGTCCGATGAATGTAAATAAGCTCTTGTAACAATGAGGATTGACGGCTGTGGAGATATTCCAGTCTTTTCTCTCAAGTACGGACACAACACATGAAATCAAAACAATTTCCTCCAGGACTGCTTCTTTGGTAGAAAGTAGTTCCAATGAAAACTCTTGACTGTAAGTATTGTGTGCAATTAAGAGAAAGTGGGTCATTGTTTCTGCAAAGATGTTGCGGTTAAAAGTGTCATTTTTTAATGCTATGGCAAACAAAACATTACTTATCTGTGTTGTATTAGATTCATAAAGACAAAACCAGCCAGAAGCCTTCTAAATGTGCACAAAGACATAAACATGCAGATATTGTTTTCAGCAGATTTATAAACGCTGTGCAAATGACTGGTTCTGTTTTAGAAATCTCATTCTTTGTGAAAACGGGCACACGTGAACAAGCTTCATTTCCACGCCAGAAATGAATGTATGACCATAATCACATCAAAACATATGCCTCCTACAACATTTATTAGGCCTGTCAATAAGAAGAAAGGCCGGCAAAGAAAAATCGCGTTTCATCAGTGAGGTTCTCCAACAGCAGCAGAACGGCTGTCATTGCACGGTTGTCGCTATTTATACCGCCCATACCACTAATTCATACATGCGACTGTAAACTGCTGATCAACGCGGTGATATCACAACATTATTCAAACATCAGAAAGATGATAATTCTTATTAATCCTTATTCTTATTAAAACTGACTTCACAAATTGCTTTCTAATTCAAGATCAAATGAAAAGATGAGAAAGGAAGTAATGGCTCCATTGTAAATCCAAACGATAAAATTCATCACTAAAGAGCAATTTTAAATTAAGTTTCTGAATTTTTACAGAACTCTGTACAGTATTTCCCAATCTCAGATCCACAACTGGTGCTTTGTGGAAATAACAACACTGACTATTAAATATGAAGCCTGAGTATTTCCTCTGGCTAACATACACTCTACATTTCCATGGATCAACATCTGAGGTCCCCTGTGATACACGATGAGAGATTACATGGAAACCTCTTTCCGATAAAACAGAATATCAGGAGGTTCACCTGCGTTGAACTCACAGTAACAAACTACATTATTCCTTATACTGGAGGACCGAGGCTTGACTGCAGCAGTGGAAAATGAAGATAGATTACAGCGGTAATCTTGATTACAGTAGTAATCTGCAAGATTACCACTTTAATACAGACTCCAGTAAAACATATTAACCTTGTGAGCTCTGCAAAACTATATAGCCTTAATGGACTTCATATCACAGACCACCCGAAAATGCAGGTTAATTTGCACTCCCTCATATTCTAATCAGCAGAATAATCACAGGTCTTTGCAGATATTCCATCTTATTAAAAACATTTTTCACCGCTGTTCAAATTTTACTGCTTAATAACAGCTACCTGCTTATGAAAATCCTGAGGAAGAACACGTGTGTGTGTGAGTCAAACCAAAAGGGGTCAGGTCGAAGAAAATATCTAATCAATAATTCACTCTAAAGTGATGCACTCGTGCTGATAGCAGAACAGGCGACTGGGTGAGGTCGAAAATAGGGGAATTCTACATGAGAGCTTAAGTTGAAAGGGTGGGTGGGGGTACTGAGTGGGTGGGAAATCACATAGATCACTGTGGATGAAAGGGGAGAAACCATGAAGCAGAGAAACTGATGCACAACACCTGGGATGAAATCTGTCTTCGGCATGCTTTATCGAAAGCACCTCCGGGTATCTGACAGGTGGCACTATCTCCGTGTTTATTGGTAAGTATTACTGCACGCGTTAACGCCGGTGTTGACGGACAGTTCCTACACTACAAAAAATGTCTATTTTATGGTTTGTATACAATTTCAAGTTGGTGTGAAACATAAATAAAAAACGGAACGCAATGATTTTCAAATCCTTTCATCCTTTCTCTGCATCCAGAAAAGATTTGACCATGCAGTGCAAAAAGCACCAAGCTAAAGAACCTGAGATAATCAGAGGCAGACTGATGCAAAGTGGAAAAGTGTGTCCACATTTCAAATTGGTTTTGGAAATCATGGACACCATGTTCACCTAGACATATTTACATTTTACACAGCGTGCCAACTTTGTTGGAATAAGGGTTGCATAATAATTTGACTGGAGCATGAAAACAATCCTCGATGAACCAAGATCAAATATGGAATGAAGCCAATGCCATTTAAAAACCACATATGATCCTTAGAAAAATAACACAGTTCAGGTTTGGTTGAGGCAACTGCAACTACTTGGTGAAATATCTTGCTGCTAGGAAACGTTTCAAATCTGATAAAGACAAAAAGAGGTCATAACACAACACACGGCCTTTTTGATCTACGCCAGTTAGCACCACTTGTCTTGGTAAATTGGACCAGTCAGACAATCTAAGCATGATTTGCTCGAGACAAAAAGGAGCAAAAGGTTTGGAAGTGACCTCTTTTACTGTTATGTAGTTTACTATTTACTGTTAGGTCAAACTGTGTGACATTCCCCTGAGACTGCACTGGAGCAGACATTGAAATGCCAAGCGCAGTGGTGCTGGTTGTTTCGGACTTGTGCACTGCTGCACAACAGCCTCTCTGTCCTGTCCTTTTAATACTTGTTTCTCCTTTTCTAATGGACGCCGGAGAGTGACCCGATCAAGCCTTGTTTATGTATTTATTACTACTATGTTGTTTCTGCACGTGTAACAATAAAATTTAAAATTACGACGATGAGGATGAATTATTTATTAAAACTAAATAAATCATCCTCCATGCCATGCACCTCCTTTGTTCTGAGAAGAGTTAGCCTGTTAATTGTGGCTATACTGTAACAGCACAAAGGATGCAGACAATATTGAACAAATTGTAGCAATTTAGATAAATTAAGCTGCGAGACAAAGCACCAGAAGTTTGAGCGCTCTCCTAATTACCTTCAGTGTGCTACACTGAAAAGTGGGTAGCGCAAGAGCCACCCATTATCATTTGTCTTACCAAGTGGTCCATCTGCTAAAACCAAAATTGGCGTCCTTACAGGCATTATAGAATGTTCTAAAAACAATCAGCCCTACATGGCTCTTCCATTGTTCTTTATTTCAGCCCGTCATGGTCACACAGGCGTGTTTGAAGCACGTTAATGCACTCTCATTTACATGCACTTTTCACATGAGGCCTTGAGGCATATTTACTGCATTTACATACACTAAAGTCACCAGGATATCGACGGCTTTCTGCAGTAAACAGACCTCTTAAAGATCGTGTAGGGGAGAAATCATTTCCTTTGGTCAGTTTGGTTTTTCCCTGAAGTAAATTTCAGATTGGCAGTTTATCATGATGACAGCGGCACAGCGGTCCCTGTAGCCCTAAATCTGATTTTGTCTAAAGTATATGGAATCCCTAAGTTTTAAGAGAGCTCATACATGAGTCACTATTTGCAATGCTACAGAAAAGCACTTTGGGGGTTTGGGAGTTCAGCACGATACCATCAGTGTCATTCTTACTACTTATGGAATGATGTATGGCGGAGCTTAACCTCTTTATATTCGGATCTCATTAACTTGTCACAGGTTTGGGGACAAACTGTAAAGCAAAAGTCCAAAGTGGACGTTCAGTGTATCAAACACGGCATGTACAGGGGCATCCATTTCATGGATTTTGTTCTTCCATCCGAGCGGCCTCCATGAAGGGCATATTTTACTTTTCGTTTCCTCTTTCCAGATATCATTCAGACAATGCCTTTGTTAGAAATGTCCAAGGGCGAAGTGGAAATACGTGACCCCTCTCTCCTCTTCTTCAATGGAGGGTTGAGCTCCAGCACTGCTGCCAGAGTCAGATGCCAGCATTGATAAAGCCAGAGGCAAGATGGCAACTGTCCACCCTGGAGCCTGCATTTTAAAACCGCTCCTGCCTGCAGCTTTCAGATGGGCACTAACTGCAAAAAAAGAACTCCGTCTCAGCAAGCCTTTTAGTCTTTTCTGTGTGTTTCTTTTCATCCTCAGGTTCTGTAACAGTTTTCAATATAATACAACAAAGCTGGTATGCCGAGTTACGTTATAGATCAATATGATGCATTCCAAAACTTGTCAAAAAAGTCTAACGTCGCATTTTTTAACAAATAAAGCCATTAAATGTCACAGACCTCAACACCAATCCAGTCACACATGAAACACTCAGTAAAACACCCCAAACTCACCCTCAGGCCATATTTCACAGTGTCCTCCAATCTCCAGACTGCAGATTCTTTATCTGCAAAAAAAATCCTGGGAACTGTGCCTTCGACAAATTGCATGAAGGACCGCTTAAGACTTTTGCCACTGACCTGCTTAACATGTAATTCAGTGGCAAAGATAATTAAAAGAAAAGCTGGAAGCTGGAAGATAGCAATGCTGTGGTTTTCCGATGCTTAAAACACACCTGCAGAAGATTAGAGCTGGAACGGTATTCAACCAGACTCAGCTGTCCAGCATGAAGCTGGACTGTACAGTAAATGTGTACTTATGGTAGCCAACGTTAATTATCAGTCATGAGGTCAGTGAAACACCATGCAGGTAGGCTGCCATTTCACCTAAAACTCTCAACCCACGTTCAAAAAGAACTTTCTTCCAATTTGAGGACTTCCTATTGATTCTGATGTACAAAGTCATTGTCACTCATAAACATGTCATTTTTCAGTACGGTAAACATTATCATAATCATCGTCCTCAGAGCTACACTAGCATTACAGTTCATTATTGGTGCTGGTCAAATCTATATCTGCTATCTCTTATATCTAACAGTCTGACCTTTGCAGTACTGGAAATAGAACTTTAGTACACCACAAGGCCATGCTTTTCCATCTACAGTACGAGTGTTTAATATTGGTTATATCAACTGTTTCATTGCAGCGCTCAGTACTAATGCACATTAAACAGCCTGACGAGTACCACTTAAAACCTAATTTAATATCACTGAACCTTTGTACTATCACTGCTCTTCATAGAGTCCGAGTCTCTTCACAGATCGATCACTAATTCAGAAATTTATCTCCTGTTTGTGTGACTGAGTAGTTTGGTTAGGCTGGTGTGTGTGTCGGAGTCTGTGCCTCCCATCTATTAATCTCCAGTTGTGACTTGGCTATAATGACATCCTTCTTCAATGTCTACATTTGATGTGTCCCATAATGCTGAATTTCTGGGCCCACTGATATTTTGCATACGTCCATGTTAAAAAGGTGATACTTTCAAACGTTAAAGACTGGACATGAACTGTGTGGATGTTAATCTGTGATGTTAATATGTTACCTAACTAATAGTCTGATATTTGTTGAGATATCTTATCGAATAAGTGATGAACAAAATAAAATATTTTTCAGATAATGAATGAATTAGTAGGATTCAGTCTCTCTCTGAGGACCATAAATGTTTGCCCCAAACATAAAGAGTAAAAAGATTGCCTAGAGGCTGTGATGCCACAACCTGACCTCCTCAGGAAGTGGTGTTGAAGGACACCACTGTACCTAGTCACGCTCCTGTTCATATTTGAATGAGTTTCCTGCAACAATGCTGCTGTTGAGGAGACACTTAGCTGTACTGAGGTGGCCAATGAACACTACAGTATGTCAAAAGGAGACGTCACAGTCTCTCCTCTACGCAGGTTTCTTTTTCCTTCAGCTCTCTTTATCTGGTCCTCCCACACTCTCATTCACTGTAGAGAAAACATCACTCTCTTTTCTCCTCTCCTCCGTCATATAGGTCTGTAGCTGTAGGGTATGGTGTCTCTTTATGTGTGTGCGTGTGCATCAGTGTGCCCCAGTATTGCTTCCTCTTTGAACTCTTTACAACGATGGCCAACCGAAGCTGTGATCTATAATTTATCTGCCATGAGACCTGTGTGTGCACAGGTGTGAAGAGGCGGCAAGTGCATGTGTGTGTGTGTGTGTTACTGTGTGTGTATGCGTATGTGTGAGAAAGTGTGTGTGTGTTGAAAGTCTTGCAGATTGTGACTAATGAGAAGAAACTAAAGCCAGCCAGACCCATTCTCATAGAAGTCAGAGTCTAAATTAATTTCAAATCAGAAAAACAACGATGAAAAGACAAAGGTTAATAAAAGTTAGTGGTGTTTGAAAAATGCATTTTATTTTTATGAAGCATCCCTTTGACTTTTCATTAGTCACGGATGTACTGCTGAGCCTGTAAAAACAGTGTGACGTCAGTAACTCGGCTTGAATTTAAGACCCTGTACAGAAACAGTACAAACTGGAAAAAAAAAAACAAGAAAAGGAAGGGCAGATATACTTTTGGTTTTAGTGCTGAGACATTATCATCAAGCGGTGCAAAGATAATACAGCTGACTTTTGTTGTAGTGGCTTTAAAAATGATTCCTGTATTGAAATTCATCGAGTTCAATATCAAAGTATTTCTTAAAAATGTTAAAATTCATGAATTTCCCCCCCACTAGTATTCGTCATTATGCATTATTATAAGCTGTGCAATTTATGTACTTCGTCTTTGATGCCAAATATGCCCATTAATGCCACGTAATTAAGAGACGAACATGAAACTAGCTTTGATCATGTGGTGAAACCTAAGAGCTGTTCTGGACCAGATTACATACAGAAACTTTATCATCCTGCATCGCAAAGCAGGGATCCCTTAAGGCCTGTGGATTTCCCTTTTTTCCCGTAAAATTCTGGTCACAGAGATAATCTGATCTTTGCCCACAGGAGGTGGTGAACTCAAACTTCCCAAACTAAACTCTTAAACCAAAAGTAAGCTGCTGAGACCAGCTACACATTTGTTTTTTTCTTGTAGTTTGGTATAAGAAAGTATAAACCACTCTTTGTTTTACTGTCATGTTACTTAATTTTTTGGTATTAAAAGTTATGTGTGCAGTTTTACCACTCTCTGCTACTCGGAGATGCCAAAATATGCTTCGCACACAAATCTTTGAGCAATAGATGAGTTGTAACTACAACATAGATTGTTTAATGCAATTTGTCCTGCATAAATTTGGTGTTGATGTGTTTGAGTGTCTTTTGTCTATTTTCTCTTATCTCTGACTCGCAGACTTAATTACCCGTGTGAGTCCATGTGGAGCGGGCAACACTGAGAGGTGGTGCACCACTTGTGCTGGTAATTATTTTGTACTTCACCGAGCTTGTAGACAACCCACTGAAAATGTAAGCGGCATCCATGATGACAAAGCATCAGCAATGGGCTGCTCTGGGCTGATTACAGTCGGAGACTGTAAGATGGATTAAGCAGAGAGGAGGAACATTAGCCATCTTGACATAAAGGTCAACTTTGTGCTTACCGTCGGATGAGTCACATTTTCTTTCAACTCATTGTATATTTGACTTTAACCGAAGCAATTCCGTCAGTTTGAATGCGGGTAAAGAATAAAAGCAGCAGCAGCAGCAGAATTGCTCTCATTTGCATTGGAGGATGCTCAACATACAGTCACTGTGCATTAGAAGATTTGAAAGTAAAAACTGGAAACGCTAACGGGATTTTTAGAGAACGTAACTGCCATTTTGCGTGTTATCACCAATCAAATTAAATGTTTGTATCATGCCACGAAAATGTAATGTGATATTAATAAACAGGTGAAATAACGTCTTGTCTCCCAACATTTTCAATGTGCAGAAATATTAATTCTCTGACGCAACTGAGGGGAATCGAATTTTTTTAATCGTCCATTCAGACAAGGTGGCTGACGATGCAATGCAAATTAGATTCTTGATTATTTAAAACAAGGTTTTTAGGTATTTTTCATACTATATAAACAGCCATCTTCTTGTACATTCTTTAGATAATCAACCTTTTGAAGCACGTGGTTAACTCAGACCATACGGGAGATATGCTACAAGCTGAAAAGCTATTTTACAACCGAACTCTGACCACGATCACACTTTATATCTCTCCGACTATATGGAAATGTGATGAACAACCTGTTAACATATGAGTCATACACGGACTCACGTGTGAGTCAGGAAGCTGCTCTGCAGGTGTGCTTGACTGCACCGTACAGTAACTGGAAACAGAATGAGATATTTCTCATAATTGCACTACATTTTTTGAAGAGCAATACCAGAGCAACATTTCACTTTGTTCTATAGAGGGTGCGGCCTAGTTACCATCAAGCTGACAACATACAGATGCATGACAAAAGGAAAACCCAGACTAGCTTCAATGCGTCTCGTCATTGATTGTACAAGTCTAAATTGCACCCTATTGGTGGGATAAACACCGTTCTTCTAAAAACATATTCCCTCATTTGGTGTGTTCAACACGTCAGTCCAAAATCTCCCCTAGTGTTCAACTGGGTGAAGATGTGGTGACTGATTCACATCGTTTTATACCCATCAAACCATTCAGTGACCTTATCACCTCAACACTCCCATCAGGATAGAAATATTCCATCAGTGGATAAAGGTGATCACGCAAAGCAACTTTGTATTGATTTGCAGTGACCCTTCCCTCTAAAGGGGACAAGTGGACCCAAAGCATACCATCAAAAAAAGAGCCAGCAGATCCTCTCACTGCAGGGGTCAAGCATTAAAACCTGCACTGTTCTCTTGGTCTATGTCACACATGTGCTCACCTACTCATCTGACCAAATCACTTTTTCTCCATAGTTCCAGTTGGCCCAGTCCTGATGGGCTACGTGCATTAAACGTTGTAATGAGGGCTTTATGCACTGCAGCCCTCTTATAATATCCTCTCCATGTACTGACAGTCTGATCACGTCCTGCACTGACACTCTCAGTCACCTGAGGAAGAGCTGCTCTCGTTTTTCCTTCACAGATCACACTAACGCAGCACGAGCGTCACATTATCAAACGTGCACTGTCGACCAACGTTTCTGACTGTTTACAGATCTCACAGATATAAACGCACTTGCCACTTTAGTCGCTGTCCCAATTCAAACAGCCAGTTTAGCAGCCTTTGTAACTGAAGCTTCTGCCATCCATAAACCCCTTTTCAGTCACTTCTCTTCTTGCCATCTTGATACAAAATCAGAATCAACTGGGTCTGTTCAACACTCACATACACACCAGAGCATGATTGGATGTTAATTGCATAATTGTACCATGCAGTGCACCTGTGTGGTGCTTCTTGACTCATTTTTTTTTCCTTTCTTTGTCACCCGTCCTCAACACCAGACTCAATTCTGCTCATTCAGAATTAGTCCACTAATTAGCTTTCCAGAAATATTTCATTCTAATCAATGTTGCTCAGCTGTCGAGCACAGCTTGTGGTCATTCACTATATACACACACACGCACACACACACTGTTGTCTGTGCTGAAGTTCAGGATTCAACGTTGCAGATCATATTCAAAAATCTGCCTGCTGAGTGAAATATTTCAGGACACCCTCTCCTTTTCTCTCTCTCCTAACAATCCCTGGTCCTCATAATGAGATGCTTTACTTAGGAAAAGGTTTCAGAACTGGCTGGTCATGCTGAGCTCTGTGTGCCGGCCAGGTGTCATCGCTTTACACTAGCGTTCAGAGACAAGACCCCTCACCGTCACCAGCTGCTGTCCTCTAATCTCTATCCCCTCATTTTCCCCCTCTCGTCTTTACTCCATAGCCTTACTCCGCTTTAGTCTTGTTTGTTTCTCATGCTCGTTTCATTTGCTCCTAATCTCTACCCCTTGTTTTCGCCTCCCACTGTTTTCATGTATTTCTCCCTCACCCAAATGCTGTCGAGGGTTGTAAACTCACTCTGCAAAATGTTGCAGAAAATTAAAATGTTCTTTTGATGGGGTTGGAATTACACAAACGCCTACAGCGTTTGCTCGAATATCGGTTATTTATTCAGCGTGGTGGGCTAAAAGGTCAGGACTAACACCTTTTAAAAGTTTGCCTGGATAAGTGAAAACCTCTGAGAACTTTCTCAAATGATCGCTGACAATCCCAAATCTTGCTTTGATAATTAATTATAAGCTGTCACCGTCACATGTCCATGTGGTGGTGCAATTATTAGGTAATGAGGTATTGTCAACAGTGAAAAGAGGATACTGGATAAAACAATGTGCTCTTGACAACTGATGATGGTAATTTTGGAGAAACGACACAAGATTTCCCCAAAACAAAAAGTTGAACAAACTGTTGCAGCTCTAAATACACTGCTATCAAGCTTCTCTTACCGTGAAACTGACAAACCATTTTACAAATGACACAAAGAGAAGAGCAGAAGTACATTGTGTTTGTGCTAATCACTGTTGGAGCTACTCGTCAGCTTTAAAAGACACGTTACCTGCAGAATCTTTCCCTCATCTCCTACAGAACGAGGGCTGCTAATTTAGCCCAAAGATCTGTCTGATCACTCAGAGCATCAATCTGTGGGTGTGTGGTAATTACAAGATGTGCACATCACTGTGGAGAGGGATAATCAAGGACATGCAAACGCGGTACAACCACTGAAAAAAAAAAAACGCTTTAGAGCAACAGCTGTCATTATTCATGTAGCATACATGGCAACCTTGAGAGTCCAGAGATGGGGAGATTTTCAAAACCAGGAGGTGTGCGTGCATGTGGGAGACTTACTTTGACAAAGTGAACATTGAGAGATCTTATTTCCTGCACTCCTGGACTGAACTGAGCATACATGCAATGCTACAAGCTGCAGCAAAAACCATGGCAGAACACATGAAGTGAAATCTGCAGTCAGCCCAGAAAACATCACAGATCTTTGTGATATTTTCACAGTGTTGCTGTGCTCAAATCGATACGTCCGGCATCTACACTTCTCATTCTATCATCTCTTCCACTGGCTTTGTGCTTTTGGAATTATGCCTGGTGGTATATCAACACCAGTCTGCAGTCATCAAACTGTAACCCTTACCAGTGATTTACTCTCCAGGCTTGTGAAATGGCGGCCTTCTAATCAGAGTTACCAGCTGGTGTTGGATAGACACGCCATGTGGGAAGGAGCTTGGATAAAGAGGTGAAATGAGGTGGACTAAAATGACAAGCGTATCATGTTTTGTTTTCCCTCCCCTACTTTCTCGTTATTAGGTGAATAGTTCAGTATCATATACAATCACAATAGATTTTACAGAGCCACAACAGCATCATTGGCCAACTCAACTTGGAAAAGCTAAAAACAAAAACAAAAAAACACAGCCATACTGGAAAAAGCCAACACATAAAAATAAATGACAGACAGTGGTGGATAAAAAAATACATTACTTTCCCTGACTCAAGAGTCTTTGAGCAAATAGGGATGAAAAAAAAATGCGAGAATAAATCATGCTTCTGCTCCAACCCTGGTTTGTGACCTATGCTCCGAAGACATGCAATTTTACGTAAAAAATAAATTAAATAAATAATCTTGCCGGTGTAGTCTTAGTCAAATTTTCAGAGATTCTCTTTCAACAACAGAAGCTTTCTTTCATCTTTCTGACTCGGCTGTTGCAAGTTATTCCCAGCTCCTCTCTTTGTTAGTACACTGTATGTCTCGCAAAACAAAGAGACATAGACAGTTCTTGGCAAATTTCCTCCATATCCGGCTTGTCTTCACTTTAGGGTGACTTATTATAAAGTGCTCTCTCCTTGACCATTGTGGCTATGCTCAGACAGCAGCGATATAACCATCCAGACTTAAACACATTGAAATCATTGTGGACAGAGTCTGCCAGCAGTTTGGTGTTATGTTAGGTTTTGATTTGTGAACTATAATGAGCTGAATGAATTGACAAGAACGGCAAATCTCCTGTGGTCTTATTGATATTTGCATCAGAAGATGCTGTCAGATGCCGCCTCTGCCATTTGTACGTCTGTCCTTACACTATGCGCTCCAGGTGTGATCACCCATGACTGTCCATTTTCACATTAAAGCTGAGTAGCAACTTGACCAAGTCTCAAGTGGCGGCGAGGCCGCTTTGAAAAATGGAACCTTTGAACATGAGGCACTCGGGGCTTTAAACCCGGTTAGTCAAATGTAGAACTAATGTCTGTTCTAGTCGAGCTGGATGAAATGCCAAGTGTAATGTCATAACGAAGAGAAGAAGGACATGCTACTGTAGGATCTCCTTCTTCTCAGTCACCTATACTCACTGCAATCCATTTGAAGCTGAATTATTGCAGCGCAGGCCCCACATCTCAATGTGTGCTCGGTGTGGGCGGCTTCCTACACCGAGATGATATGAAATTCAGCTTTGTCAAAATTGAAAATTATAATACATTTGATACGTCTGCCTTTGCCTTTAGCGCATTCTGTACAATTGATGTGAAACACTCAGAAAGGTGTGTGGGCAGCACATGTCTTCCTCTACTGTTACAATAATTTGTTATGAAAATGTGGAAACGCCATTTACACGGCTCCCGTGTTTGGTATTCAGCTCAGTAAACAAAAGGGGAAGTGGAGTGCTTCAGCTAATTGTTTATAATAACCTACACTGCATATTAGCATTTCAATTAGATAAAGACCACTTTTATAGTTTGCTTTTTTTTTTTCCAGGACTCTTCAGTTAAGAAGCAATAATTACAGCACCTTACCATAATACATTAATTTCACTTGTCATTTATCAGCGATTAAAAAATATTACCAAACTGACGTGTTTCCCTCCTTACTTTCCCATTTTAATTTCATTGCTCACACAATGAGCTATTCCTGTACCCGAGTCCTCCTCCTGCACAGTGTACAGTCAATAACAGAGGCTTCGGTGAATATGAATTTCCCCTCTGCTATGAATCTTTTATTGTGATTCCATCTTGGCTACTAAAAATATTCACCTCATGATTAAAAAGGTGGTGATGTGGTACTACGGCTTCCCTCTTTCACCACACCGACTGAGGAGTGAAATGTATTATTTGATTATTTACCTATTCCGCTCGGAGAAGCAGCATATTAAACCTCCTGACTCTGATCAGTCAGATGCAACAGGCAAGTGCACTCTTGAATGGACTGTTGCTGGGAGGGGGGGGTGCGCCTCCATAAATAACATCTACAAATTCTCTTGACTCGGCAAGGACAGCCACACAATAAAATGTAAGTGATAGGGGTTTGATCAGAGGCAGAGGTTGAAATAGTTTTCTGGCAAGGCCTCGCCATCTAAAGTGGGCAAAGAGCCCCCGGGGGAAAGGAGATTATATTTGTTTCGCTGAAACATCATTGTTCCCCAGTGGATTCAAGATACACAAGGGTTTTTTTTGTACTTGAAAAAAGTTTGAGTTCACCACCACCATACCATACCACCCTGTTTGCGCAAATTCTTGGTACAATCCTTCATTTTTCGCACAGTCCGATGTCAAGTTACAGGTTTTCTGGGTTCTTCGATTCGTTTGCTGCCAACTGGTCCCACCAGTGTACGTTAGCTGTGTTGTTTAGCTTTAAATGCTGCTGAGAATTTACATTTCCCATGACAATAATTCTGCAGAGTCCCTGTGGAGCCATTTGCACTCTCATGGAGTTGTTTTTACATTCTCCTATAGCACCTTTTTTCCCCCCATTACTTTGCAAAAAGCTATTGCTTATCAGCAGAAGAGTAAGTAGACTAAACATCGTGCTTAGATGTTGCACACTCATACTTACAAAGTTGTATTGTGCTATAAAAAAGACAAAACATAACCCAAGGACTATACTACTGTATACTGTCTTGTGCACCATAATAATGGTAACTGAGAACGTACAGTGAGTGAACATCAGAGTTTCCATCATAAGCATAACTCAACATATTTAAAGTTTGCCTTGTGTGTGAATTATTCTATGAAGAAATTAGGCTTAGTACAAGGAAATATGTAAAATTATGTTTACATATTGTACAAGGCTGGATTTGCGCTGATGAGGAACCTGCAGCACATTACCACAACGACAGAGTTGCCGTCTTAATATTACAGTTAAAACATCCTTGCATGATTTGGACAAGACTCAGGTGCGGGCTTCACGCATCATCAAGCCATCAGAGAACATCATCTTCCCGTGTTAGCAGCGCCAGCATTGTGCATGCATTGCCAAAGCCCTGGGGAGCTCCGAGTATTGTAAAAGAATAGAAAAACTGTTGCAAGAAAACACTGAAAGCATTTCGAGGCAATGAGAAGATATTTCAGAATAATTTCCCGCTGTGGCTTGTTAGCTCCTCCGTATTATTCAGAGTATCGCAGGGAAGCTAATGCCTGCTTATGTGTTTTAAAACTTTCAAGCCGAGATAGATACAAATGGTGAAACTGGATTGGAGCACTAATAAAACATTTCGCTAAAATCTGAAATGAATATCTAAGACTGTCAGGCGCCCTGCGAGTCCCCTCATTCTGCAGCAGACAATTATGATGCCTTTATTCTGCTCACTGTTCTCTTCCCGACCATTATTAATCCATTTTAGAGAGAGAGGACGTTATGACAGATGGGATACTTCTCGCGCTCATGTCCTCCCACTTTGATTGCAGCGACCCATCCATACCGCCCAGGGGGCCATATGTGCTGTACTCCTCCTTGAAGGAGTGCAGGGAAGGGGCATGGAGACACGCCAGCTTGCAGTAGCCTCGTTTTCCGATACAATACCAAACGCGGCCTTTGTCACTATTCAAGACAATTAACCCATCCTCTGTTAACAGTTTCCTCCAAAGTAAGCAGTTTGAAGCTCGAGATTAGATTTTGTCAGGAACACAGAATCGATCATGCCGTTTTACGTTGTATCTAAATCAAATAAGCGCTTTTACTAACTGGGTTATTGTTTGCAGTTTGGATCTTGTATTATAGTAAATCACACTGGACTGACCTCAGTCCTGACAGGCACTGCGGGGTTCTAACTGTGTGGGTTCTACCGTGAAAAAACATGTTTATTTGGCAAGAATCCAGGGCTACTCATGTCAGAAAGAGCTTTTATGGACCATTTCCAGCAACATGTGCCATTTCTGTTGACCTCAGTGGTCACCTCTGCTTGTCAGAGCTACCCCGGAGTGTTGCTTTTGAAAGGATAGTCGCCCAGGTTGGCCGTTATTCCTAATGTACAATATCTTAGGCTAAAATGGAAAGAGCAGAGGATAGAGAGAGTGAACAGGTGAATTTGCATCAATCTTCCAGGTCCGTGTCTCTGCAGGAGGCCCCGCTCTGTAGACACAGCCTGTGTTTCCTGTCAAATGTTAAGACAGATTGGGAGGAATAAGGAGGTCAGAGGAGAGACTGAATGTGACATACAAAAAGTGCTTCTATCCACCTGAAAGAAATGAGATTGAAAAACTTTTTATTAAATGTGTTGCATTGGCTCGAGGCTCACGAATCTATCTGTGCACATGAAGGATCACGTTCCATTCCAGAAAAGCTACAAGTTAAAAGCTTCAGCAGGGAAACGCAGCACCCATCGCTGATTTAAAAGTACAACTTCCAAAATACCAAAGCCATTACAAAAGCAGACTAACACAAATGACCCTCGGTGGCTTTTCAGTTTCACTTCATCAAGAGTGATGTGGACAAACTGATCCAGTCAGCTGGGTCCACTGTGTTAGATGCCGTTCCAATTGCCTCCAATCTAGTTCCCTTTGTAGAGCATGTACTGCCTCTGGCATTTGGAATCCATCCAGTATTAAGAATAAATGAAATTACATACTGTAACAATACCAAGAAAACAACATATATTCTATTACTGTGACTTCTTATAATGATCAACACAGACTTCTGAGTGCTATAACACGAATCCTCAAGCTGGTAATGAATTAGAAAGTCGTGCAGACACAGGGAGGAAAGAAGTGGTCACGTTTTTCCCGGTCCAGAAGGTGACAGTTATGTAAATGCAGCGTCCTAATCTGTCAGTAGCACTCCTCTAGGATTGATATTTTGACAGCATGACAGACTTGAGCCTTCTATTTTTGGGAGATGGCTTCAACTGTCAGAAACACTGACTGAACTGTCTTGCATCGGGAGAGAGAGATTGTGTTTTAGGGCAAATTCTTATTTAAGCTTAGACTTTTTGATAGACCAAAAAGAAATGCCTCTCATCTAATGGTTAAGGGCTAAAACTAAGTTTTATTTTCATTGTCTGTTCTATTACTTACTTGTTTAAATCCATGTATTTGTGCAAAAAATGAAGGATGAATTGACCAGTTCTCAGAGAACAGTGCTGCATCTTTAAAATGATTGTTTTGTCGGACCAACACTTCAAAACGACGTTCAACTTACAATCCTATAAAAACCACACACTCACATTTGCAAAGCTCTTTAAAAGTTAATAAAATATGGTGTGAATCTTACTCAAAAATGGAGGCATAATATATGTAAGTACTGTTTCCATATCAGCATGAAAGAAAACCTCTTAACCATGTACCATTACTTCCTGCAGTGCGGTAATTTCCAGCCAGTTTTATATTCTGTTTTTTTCCAAAAGTAACATGACAGGTAATACAAATGGCCTCATTTCCAGGTGCACAACACCCCCTGCAAGTTTAACAATTAATGCAATGCTCTTGACAAACTACCCTCTCAATGAACCTCTGGCAGAGGTGGGTTTAGTGCAAAACAGTCATTGGGCAATTTGAGTGCATTGTCAGAAGCGACTTAACGAACAATTCTGCATAATGGACATCATGCACAATTACTTAGATATTAGTCGGTATGAAAGGATGGAAGACATTTTCCTCGCCGCTACTCTTCATACTGTACACACCCAGCAAGCTTCACATGTGCTGCGGCTGACTAAATGTTCCTGGAGGCGGCAGGCATCTGACCCAATGATGGCCCTTATTCTCCCTAACAGATGCAGAGAGTGCAATTACTGCTCATACAATTACCACTCCTCGCAGTGCACAGCAGGATTCTGTCAAAAGCGTCTCTCAAAAAAAAAAATCCTCCAGAGCTCTGCTGAAATGAACAAATCCTCTTTGGGGGCATTTTAAAGCTGTCACATCGAAGAATATAGGGGTTGAACTTTGAACCCGCTAGAAGTGATATGGTGATTTTAGTGTATGATTGACAGTGCTTGTAGTCAATGCAGCGTTATTTACAGTTACTATAAAAAAGTAATTTGGTAATTTGAATCCATCAGAGAGTAAATACTACTCTGGCTTCCTGCAGCAGTCTTAATACGGACTCATTTAAATAAGGAAATTCACTTTGACGATGAATATAAAATTCTCCTCTCATTGAGCCTTGAGAGATTTGGGGCTATTTTGGGCTTTTACGGCCTCGCTCTCAGGTGGAATATACTCCAGAGGAATGAGGGTTTTCTCCTCATATTATTAATCAAACCAACAATGCATCCAAAGAAGCCACTGGCGCAGAATGTACTTTTTTTTTTGCCCCTCAACGACACTCTGCTGACCAATTTCCCATCACTTGCTCTGACTCACCCCATTTTGAAGAAGCAGCACAATGACTTTATTACCGCGGCACAGGCAGACGGGGACTCATAAAGCTGACGGGTGTGATAACTCGTTCTCTACCTTGTCATGGCTCGGAGAAGAGGATGGAACAAAGGTGTGATGGAGAAGGGCACGAAGCCATCGTCCCGCAGTGTGCTCATTGGGTTTTCCCAGTGACACCCTGTCGCTCCAGATTTAAGGACTCGGGGAAGGGGGGGGGGGCCCAGACAGTGATGGGTGATGGAGTGCCGGAGATGCACACAGAGACGATGGAGCTCTGTGTTTATGTCTCGCTGTGTATGTCCCCAGAGCAGTTTGTTCTCTTGACTAAAGCAGTTTTAATGGCTTGGGGTGAGAAGGGCATAGGCGCCTTCTGTTTTTATTTTATTTTTTAAAACCTCTTTTCCCCATTCCAGAGGTAGATCTGTAAGGTGCACCCATTCTCCGTTCAATTTTCAATATCGTTAATATTAAAACATGTCACAATATCATCAATATTTAATGTGGGCACCTATGTTCACCTGCTGAGCTTACAAAAAACAAAACATTACCCACAACATTCCACCTGCTCTCAGGTTTGATCAGATTCAGCACTGCGAGAAAAAGGGAAATGTGCATAGCACAATTTGCTGCAAGAGCAAACACTCCAGCGACTAGATATAAACAATTCTCGTGAATACTTCATTTCCCAAACATAACCTGTTTTTAAAGTGTGCACACCTTATGCATACTTCAGGCCCAGTACAAACTGATTTATAGATCGAGCCGAGTGTGAAAGATGGTAAAGTGGAAAATAAGAAGAGAGAGCACATCCAATACGCAGCATTTTTCCTTTTAGGCTGACAATTTTACCAACAGTATATAATTTCCTTAGATTGTGCAACAAAGCCTTAAACCGACACGATAACTGACCCAATCAGATCGAGCACTGCTATAGTAAAGGTTTAGTTTCATGAAAAAGCCTGGGTAACTAAAGCTGCAGAAGGAGCACTGCACACTATTTAAGATGTTTTGTGGGCTTTCTGAACCTTTATTGTACAGTAGCAGCTGACGAGTGACAGTTAGGTGGGGACAAAGGAGGAGCAAATGGCCACAGGTCGGATTCGAACCCTGGATCGCTGCAGCAAGGACTGAGCTAACCGGCAATCATGCATTTGCACACCGACATAGATCTGATAGCAGTATCTGTAGATTAAAGACAAAAACAGATAAATCCAGTTTCATACATCTGGCCCTGGGAGCAGCACAAAAGACAATATTGTATGAAACTTGTTCTGTTATTTCCCAGCAACACTGTTGATTTTCATCCTGAAGAGTTTCCAGTGGAGATAAATATTAATAACCCTGTGTGACGTGTGATTTTGGTAAAAAAGCTTCCACTCGCAGATCACAGTATTTTGAATATGCTGAGCAGTTTAAGAGGTCGTCACTGGTGGGAGGCTCTCATCTCCTATCCACGGCTCTGCAAGTTTGCTCGGGGATATTGTCGACCTCTGCACTGACACAAACTTATTGCTGGTGTAAATCACACTCCAGCCACAAACACAAACACCACTCCTACCCTCTCGCCATCAATATTTAACAAGTATACATACATATCACGCTGCCTTACATTGTCTAGAATACTGCCTGAAGTGACGTCTGAATTGCGCTTTTGTCTCGGGAAGTGCAACTTTTCTGCGTAGATCCAGACACATTCTGATGACAGATTGGAAAATATCAAAAAGCTGCTTCGTGCACTTGGTGTCGCTCTCTCTGTGAGGTTACCGGGGACACAGAAGTGACGGGGTGTATCCACGCTAATGCATCTCTGCTCACAGACAGATGACACACCTCCAGACCTATCTGTTCATTTACCTCCACAATCAAGATTCACAGCTCTATTTTCCACCGCCCTGTTTGCCAGAGGTGCTCTGTTTTCTTCAGTGTTAAACGAATTAAATGGGCGGGCTGCCAGAAGCGCTGCTCATTCCACATACCAGATATAGCCGCGTGTCTGAGTCTCGGGTTATGTATAGATAGAAATTTGGAGTGCGTTCGCACGTTGCCGGCGGCTGATTCAAAGTGATGGATTTCGGTTTCGGAGCTCTGCGCCGTGACCTCCATTTTTTACAGGTCAAGCTGTGTTAATGTCATGATAATAATAAGAAAAAAAAATATTAATACTGGCTTTAATTTATAAATACCAGAAGCATTACTTTTAAATGCCAGTGCGGATTCCACACTCGGGTGCACGAAAGAGAGTTGCTGAGGAATATCAGCGTGATGAGCACAGTCGCTCTGCTAAATGAGCTGCAATAAGCCTCGTGCCTGAGAAGCGGCGGACGGCACACAGCCGAGCCTCGGCTCTGCATCACTGGCTCCGTCGACGGCAGCATACGGGGGCCTGGCACTGGCCAGGTGGCTCTTACATCTGGCCCATTAGCTCTCAACCACTGCAATGACTCTCCACGCCACTGAGAGCCTGTTGAAATAATATCATCAGGACCTGTAAGTGCTGAAGGCCGCCTTGCCCATTGCCTGCTCAGAATAGCGAGTCAGAGGAAACGCTGAATCCGACCCGTCAGATCGGAGGCCAGCTCCAGTCCTGAATGGAATATCTCGCAAAAACAGCGAGGGCTGAATTTGTTCACACGTCAGATTAACGCAGTGCGGATTTGATCAAATTAGTACAGTTTTAATATCATTGGACATTAAATAACTTTTGGGTTTTTGACTTGATTGGATAAAATTTGGGATCTGGGAAAAAGTATTTTACGGAATAATCAATTAACCCCAAAAACAAAGAAAAACAATCACTAGTCACAGCCTTGGATTAAATTCTTTATGTCAACATTTGGTGTCCTTTGGCAAACTAATAATGAAAATGACATTTACAGGTTTATTTGTATTCCATCTAGCTAATGAAATATCATTATGGTTGCCTCTTGCATCTTTTAAATCTCTCACAAGACAAACAACACACTCGTAAAAAGTTTTGTGAGCATTTTAAAATGCTCAGCGGCAGCAGCCATGCGCCTCTCTCCGACCACCAGAATAATGATTTTCAGTGATACAGTCGAGCTGCTGAAGCTACAACTACAAACAACTTCAACATGTCTCTAAAAAGAACCAGCGTCAAGTCAAAGGTGGCGTCTGTACTCCTAGAGTTTGGTGGTATTTTCACTAACATGTACTGGCAGAGTTTAAATAATAGATGTTTTTGTCTGGGACCTCAGCCGAGATAATCTAGAGACACGTCTGTCTCTCGTGAATTGTGTGTCCCTGTCAGGTCATGGTAGTTAACGCGAACAAAGCGACCAGGTCTTTGGCCTTTACTTTCCAGTCTCCAGTCTCTTGACTCTCAGGGATAAACCCACACCTCCAAAAGCATGCCTCTTGCCCTGAGCACTGCACCAAGTGACACTTTCTATCCATCAACTGCTGTGCTGCAACATACGAAGGAAAAAAAAAAGTGCAGGGATGGCAAATTTTTCATGCATATGATATTCGGGCTACGGCACATCCGCCTACATTAACCCAGGAGAGCGAAAGACAGTGTGTGTGTGTGTGTGAGGGGGGGGCTTTGAAGATGGATTACCAGATCACGTCACGAGAAAAGAGGCTCGTATATGAGCTCGCAGCAAATTCAGGAGAAAGCCCTTAGAGCGGGGGAGAGGAATACAGATGCTCATTTGGTACGAAGAGTTTATTTCCATGTCAACAGAAGAACGCCGCGCATTAGTACTGTCAAAGACTTTAGACTCCCCGCTAAAAGCCACTCTTCTCTCTCATAAAGAAGAACGGAGATGGATATCACGGCCTTAAATTTTAAATTATAGAGCCACTGACACATTCGTGGATAAATGGTGATGGCACATGATTTCTTTTTTTTGCTTTCTCCTTTTTGGTTTTAGCAATCAATTTTCTTACAGCTCGGCTACATTTGGCATGTTAAAAACCTTCACTTCAGCACTGTGTTTTATGGCTGTAATTCTATTGAGCGAAAAATTAAATGCATAATTCAGGGTTGAACAGGCTGCCCAATTCATTTTACTAAAGAGGACACAAGCCAAAGAAAAAGAAAATGGCAATCTGTGGATTGTTCCCCTAATTTATCATGAGCAATACAGCTTTAATGAAGAAGGTAGACTTGAAATGTTGCTCTGTTTTTCTCCTGCTGGCAACTAGTCTGTTAAAAAACAAATAACTTTTTTTTCCAGAACTGCTCTTTTGTCCTTAAATGACAAGGGCTTGCTGATGAAGCTGCTCCTAAATAAAGAAGGGCCAGCGTAATGAATGCCTCCATCTCTCTCTTGCCAAAAACTGCATTATAGTGCTCCTAATGGTTTTCCTCGTCTAAAGCAAACTATCTGTGGACGTGCTCCCAGCAAGAATGAATTAAGCCCCCAGAGATGAAGTGTGGGAGAAAAATAGGGAGTCTGAAGGTCGCAGGGTGGTGTAGGGGTCCATCAGGTACCTGACCCCATTCACAAACCAGTGGCAGCCATTATCATAAGCTCTCTGAAACGAACAAGAATTCATCACATCCAAGGCCAGCAGCTCTCGCTCGGAGCCTTTTCATCCCAAGAACAGCATGTGGGAGAACGTATAAAGACAGCAGTGTGATTACACAACTCTAATTTTACCACAACTGGAGCTGCAACTTCGTGTCCTTTGAAAATTGCACAAATTAACAACACAGATAATGGCTGAGGATAAAAAAAAAAAAACACTTTTATATCTTCATATGACTAGAGGGTTATCTACCAGCTGAGGAGGCCATTTCAAATTAAAGGTTAACAAAAGGAAACTAAAAAAGCTGCAGTTAAAGAGCTGTTTTCAACCTTCCCATCATCTCTCCTATTATCAATCCCACCATGGATTTTGCTAAAAAGAAAAAAAAAAGAAAGTAATCATTTATGTTTACAGTGCTTTATGTTGCTCAAATTTAAAAAGGGAACGCTCTTATCTAACTCTCACACACACACACACACACAGATAAAAAAAACACATCCATCCAACATATGAACAGTCAGACTGCAGTCTTGACTGTCCTTTGGAAAGGAGAGCGACCAAAAATAAAATCAAATCTGTGTGTTTTCTGGGCATCTAAAATACTATTTGGGAAGCCTCAGTGTTATTCTGTCATTTCTGAAACTTAAGTCATATTTGGAAAATAAAATCCTACCTGATGCAGACACCAGTGATTTACAACTCAACTTTAAAAAAAGAATACAGACAACAAGTCCCACAAATGCTTCAAGAAAGCAGATTCCAGTACAGTTGAGATCATTTTGTATTGCCACCTTTCACCACAAGTTGCATATTGTGTGTCTTTGAGATTTTATTTGCATAACTCGAAGCACTAAACCAACCAGAGATCACGCTACACACCAAATATTAAAAAGGAGCATATAAAAACAGCAGGTAGAACAAAACATACACTTCTTTTCTTCTCATTTTTGTTATCTTGTTAATCAGCTCAGACCCTATCACATTTATGTTGTGATCCTTCACGGAGGTGCCAACCTCCAAGATGGGAACCACTGTTTAACTCCCACTGCCTAAGCATAAATAAATCTGCCGCATTTACATTATTCTACCTCCTACTTACACGGTACTTTGGGTACGGGCACCCTGATGCTGTGCTCGTGGTGTTTTCAACTTTGTGGAAATACGATTGTGATGACCAGGCCACTAGCTCCAGGGACTTTTTTAAAAAGAAAAAACTCATTTTGTAAATACAAAGCATTAAAATATTCAAACATAAAGGAAGACTCCACTTATAAAACTGTATGTAAATACTCGTATATTACATATATTTGTCAGATTCAGGAGCTTTGTTTATCTCTTCAGACAATGACTTACGGCCATGTTGCCTGCTTTATTCTCATGCAGCGATGCAGAGGGAAAGGATAGTTCAAATGTGTGGGCACATTTAAATTGGATGGTGTGGAAGATGTTAGATAACCTTGCGTGGCCTCAGTGTTGCCGTCTCTCCCTCCAGCTTTGTCCTTACTCATGCTTCTCAGTACTTTTCTAAACTTAAACTGTGTGCCTTATATTTACGTGTTTATATGGCTTTATTTTTTTCCTACTCGTGGAGAACAGCGCCCTGCACTTCCCTGTCACTGGTTTATTAAAGGCAGGTCTGAATATATCTCATTTTAAGAGGAACTTGACTTAGGGCACCATGTCCAGCACTGAGACTGACACAGACTTTTTACATATAAATAGGTAGTTCTGAGAGGGCAGAGCATCGGTGGCAGTGTTTCTATAAATACTATAGCCGACAGGGCACTGGGCAAGCTCGCTGGACAGAAGAGGAAGAAGGATGTGGAGGGAGATTTTTAACCTGACGAGTAGGAAGAAGACGATGTATTCAGAGACCGTCTCTGCCAGAACCCTGTGGTTTGTCATTCGAGTCAGACAACTACTGCTAGCTCAGCAAGTCAAGCCCCTGCAGCTCATTACGCCACACTGGACCACTGTAGTTTGTCCACGGTGTCAGACTCCTGTGGCTCATCCTTTAAGGCTGCCCCATTGTTTAAAAAAATGTCACCTCAAAATACACTTGAGCTGCTGCAGCGACACAAAGAACTGAATAAGCCTTTCTGTTGGGTCTAGATTTGGAGTCCTTTGGGAGTTGGATCACTCCGACTCCATCTCCCACATACTGTATCTACTTCATTTGGTTTTCTCGACGTAACTTTTTTTTATATCCCCACGGGAACATCAGCTCACCGAATGCATGTCGCAGCTTGCTCGGGTCAAGTGCTGAAACAGCAGAGCGAGAGTTCTGCTTCCTTGCTTGCGACATCACTTCATGTGATGGACAAGGACGGTATCATTTATGTCTGACGACGACAAGTTCCTCTTCTCGAATATGAAGAGCTCAATTAAACAAAACTTTCAAAGTTTCTTACCTTCCTCTCAGCTGGAGTCTAATGTGGACAGTGTCACTTGCTCTACGCTGGACAGCTCGCGGTGTCCTCGAGTTCTGTATAGAATAAAACCCATCAGCATACATATGTTCATGTTTTCATCTTTCAAAGCCTTATGGCAACATCAAAACCTGGTAATAGAGGTCTGCACAGGGCGGGCTCGCTCTGTCCCTCCGGACCAGACAAGCAGATGTTGGTGGCAAAGACATTTTTTGTTCTCCACACAGCTTGTAATGTGCTGGACAGTCTACTCCCTGTACACAAAAGCACCAAACTGCTATTTGTTAACCTGTCAGGCTTATTGATCATGCTGGACACATTAATCGTGTTAGACGACACTCAAACATAATCTTTTTTTTTCGTTTTTTTTTTTTTTTGTGCAGCGGAGATGACAGATTGCGAGCTGATTGGCAGGCTGGATGCAGTGGACTGCAGGGGCCTGCTGCAAAGGAGAAAACATTTTGCAGATGTGCTCGCTGTGGTGCAGGAAAGCAACAACGTAGTGTTGAGAACGCGGCACAGGTCTATCACAGCAAACTTTGTAATTCCAGCCCACGTACATCAAGTTTGTTTAACACTGCTATGAGGTATTTTCTTGGGAAAAAGGTGCCTCCAATTTTTTATGTGTTCAAAGAACATCTGTTGAGATTTTAGGATGTTACAACACCATCATTAAAGCTAATATTCCAACGCTAAAACAACCACCTTTGGTTTTATGCTGTTGTTTATTTCATGCGACTGTGGAAAAGACAAGAAATATGTTAGAAAAATTAGGGTTACACAGCTAGTTAGATGTTTTAACTTATACAATGTTTGTTCTTACATCATATGTCCTTAGGGCACTTCCCTTTATTGATGTTTTACTCAGACTGGCAGGGTAAGGTAAAGTTACCCTTACCCTAGAGATGACATCTAGATTGGGGACATACTGGCTACTCATTAGGTGATATGTTGAAGAAAGCTGTTTAAATTAATTATATGCAAATTGACTGTTAACAATTTACAGGGGTTGAGACAGCCCATCTTCAGGAAAATGTATAAGAACCAACTGTTAACGCTCCTCAGAGAGCCTTTTTCTCTGTAACCCCTTTAGTGGGTTGCACTGTGAAACGCTCCTCTTGTACAAGAACAATAAATTCAACTTAAACTTTGATGTTTTGAATCCGATTCTCCTTATTTAAGGGTTTTTCTTTGAAATTCCCGTAACAATATACAAAATGATTAAGTTTTAAAAAAAGGCCTGAAAGAGAAAACATGAAGGCAGCAGCAGGCAAAGTGATTTGACAGGCAGCGATACGTACCCAAACAGGCCTTTCAAGGAGAATAAGACGCTGTAAGCAATTGAGAAAGTCTGAGGAAGGCTCTGTGAAATAAAAATAAAAATGCCGTGTGCTAAAAAATAAAATAAAAAAGCAAACCAACTCACTGAGAGCACACAGTGGACAGGTGAGGTACATGCACAGGTGTTTCCACTTGATGCTCTGATTAGGGCAGTCTTGCTTGACTGACAGCTCTGTGGCCTTAAGCGACTCTGGAGGCGGGACGGCCGAAAGTTTCGTTTCATTTCATTGGTCAATGGGCGATAACACATTATTCCCTGCAGAACTACGCCAAGATATAGCTTTTACAACAAGTAGTTCCATCAAGGAATCTGAATTGGTCAACACTAACAATATTACTCCATCGTTTCCATGGTAACATTATAACTAATACATACTGCATATAATAAACTTAAAAAGTACAAATAGGGGTGTTGTTTAACTCCCCACATTCCTGTCACTCTTCAGCTGTCTCTATACAATAAAGCTAAATAAAATATACAATATAAATACAAATAGCCTATACAGGCTGTAATATGGGGGAAAACATAAGGAATATCATAAAAGGAATATGTAGCAGCCCTTGGATCCCCAAAGAGAGTCTCGACTGATGCTTAAGGTGTTCTTTATTTTAGTTTCAGCAGAATCAGGTTCACCATAGCACCGTGAAAACTGTGTGTCAGGGTACACAAACATAAAAACAAGTCACTATACAGTCTTCACAGTACAAACATAATTTTGCATCAATATTAAAACAAGCGTTCATTCAATCAAAGTATTGCATACATAATAATACAAACTCACGTTACAAAGATACAATATTTCAAATAGACAAAATAACCAAACAAACATACCTCACTGCGCTCACCAAGGATGCTTAAATGTTCATGATGTTTTCTTCTGTTTAAACAGGCGTCACAGTCCCTTTTTGTGCAAATTAAGTAAAAGTTTAAGCTGGAGCCTGGAGAACAAACTTTTTGTGACTCAGGCTCAAACAAAGCAGCTTCCTAATTACCAACACCTGTGGGTTTACCTTTACCTGTCTCCCTCTTCTGGAGCTACGGTGTCACTCAAGGACAAAATTCATTCAACACCCATCCCCATCCAAGTCCATACAAGATTCATACACACAACATCGCTCACAACATAGCAGTTATTTTAAGCACACATAAAATAGAAGCATTATTTAATAATTTAAAATTTGATTTTTCTTCAGACATAATATGAACAAGACAAATTTAAATAGTTTTACTCAAACAAAACAAAACACATACAAAGGACTAGTGTGGTCCTTTACAGAATATAATGATAATATTTATGGGCGAGTTAGGGTTAATAGTCTGAGAGCAAATAGTTTAGAAACTGCAGAGAGAATAAACTATTATGGACTGAAGTAGAATGTTTTGTCAGCTAAAAAATCTGTTGTGAAGCTTGGAAATGATTACATCCATCTTTCCTCAACACATTTAGACTTTATACCAGTCTGGAGTTATTGGGAATTTACTACAGTTTATGAACCTTTTTCACAGCAGCCATTTCGACATGAAATAGTAGGGTCAACACAAGTGTTACCCATTGAAACCAATTAAGGAACGAAACTTAATTAGTGTCACTGGACGCACCGGCGTTGACCCTACTGTTTCATGTCAAAAATGGTCTGTTATTACTTTCCTCATTGGTACAATTTTTGAATTTTTGACCATGAAAACAAAAATGTCAATTGAAAAAAAGATTTGTTTTGATGGAGAATACACAAAAGAGGTGGCTGTTTAACACAATTTAATTATGCAAACTCTCACCTGTTGCTGCTGTAAGAAGCACTTTGTTTTGTGTCCAGGATTTGCTGAGCTGCTTTCAAATATCTTGCGTCTCTCTTATAATTTATTTAATAAATAAATAAATAAATAGTGAGAGAGAGAAAATGTTTGCGTTTCTCCTGTAATATTCCAACGCAGCAGCAGAAGTCATGAATTCACCTGCTGTCAACACTAATGAGCTTAATGACTCATTCAGCAGCCAGCTGGCCAATAGAAGGCGCCGCGTGCGTGCGACGCTCCACCAACCACAAAGCTCCATTCCGAGGTCAAAAAGCGGAATAAATTACGTTTAAACATTTGTTTGTACTCCTGCCTTGCAGAACTTTTTCTCCAAGTCTTCACCTGTATGCAAAGTTAGTGTGTGGTCCCCTGTTCCTGATTGGTTAATTGTTTCTGACTCTCCAATCTGAGGGGTGCAATTTGGGGGACAAGGTTACTAGAGTTTGGACAAGCCTGACTGTGCCGCCTCTCATGTTCAATTATGAATGCTAATGATTAAATGTGAGCTGAGGTACTACCTGAGGGAAAGGGTTGAGGAAATCTTAATTTGTTTTATTGGCAGAATCCACTTGTCCTTTTCCCTTTTTAATATTATTAATCTGAAATCCTGGTGATAAATAACTTTGTCTTACCAAGTACATGTGGTTCTATGTTGATTCCCTTTTAAACATTTTAAATATGAAGTATAAGTGAATAAAAACATACACTTTTCTCCTTTTACATCTTCAGACACAGTGGGTCCTATGCAAAAAATCTGCATTTACATAAATTCTCTGTTAATGCAACCTTTGAATAGTGTACTGATAGTAAGCTAAGTACTGCTACTAGGCTAATACAGTGATACTAATAATAGGCCAGCTTTTACAAATACTTTAAAGTAAAATAAAATACAATTAACAAACAAATAAACTATGCTTTAGAATTGTTATTACATAATGCACCATGTTTATACATTTCCTAGAAAATAAAAAAGTTGCAAGTGCATTTGTAATAATCTTGTCAAAATGTAATAACTTATTACATAATGCGCAAAGATTACAAAATTGCTATTAAAAATGCGGCTTTATTACAAAATGAAATGAAAAAGTTATTACATTTTGGACGTTTATTAAAATGACGTAACAAAATGCGGCTCAGCATACCTCAGCCACATTATCATTAGCATTCATAATTGAACATGAGAGGCAGCCAGTCAGGCTTGTCAAACTCTAGTAACCTGTCCCCAAATGCACCCCTCAGATTGGGAGAGTCAGAAACAATTAACCAATCAGGAACAGGACGCACACTAACTTTGCATACAGGTGAAGACTTGGAGAAAAAGTTCTGCAAGGCAGGAGTACACAACAAATGTTTAAACGTAATTTATTCGCTTTTTGACCTCGGAAGGAGCTTTGTGGTTGGTGGAGCGTCGCACGCACGCGGCGCCTTCATTGGCCAGCTGGCTGCTGAATGAGTCATTAAGCCATTAGTGTTGACACAGGTGAATTCATGACCTCTGCTGCTGCGTTGGAATATTACAGGAGAAACGCAAACATTCTCTCTCCTCACTCTATTTATTATTTAATATTTAAATTATAAGAGAAACCAAGATATTGAATGCAGCAAAACCTGGACACAAAACAAAGTGCTTCTTACAGCAGCAACAGGTGAGGTTTGCATAATTAAATGTGTTAAACAGCCACCTCTTTTGTGTATTCTCCACAAAACAAACCTTTTTTTCATTTGAATTTTTGTTTTCATAGTCAAAAATTCAAAAATTGTACCAATGAGGAAAGTTTATAACAGACCATTTTGACATGAAACAGTAGGGTCAACGCCGGTGCGTCCAATGACACTAATTAAGTTTCGTTCCTTAATGGTTTCATGGGTAACACATTGTGTTGACCCTACTATTTCATGTCGAAATGGCTGCGTGAAAAAGGTTCATAAACTTATAAATTCCCAATAACTCCAGACTGGTATAAAGTCTAAATGTGTGTTGAGGAAAGATGGAGTAATCATTTCAAGCTTCACAACAGATTTTTAGCTGACAAAACATTCTACTTCAGTCCATAATAGTTTATTCTCTCTGCAGTTTCTAAACTATTTGCTCTCAGACTATTAACCCAACTCGCCCATAAATATTATCATTATTCTGTAAAGGACCACACTAGCCTTTGTAGTGTTTTGTTTTGTTGAGTAAAACTATTTAAATTTGTCTTGTTCATATTATGTCTCAAGAAAAATCAATTTTAAATTATTAAATAATGCTTCTATTTATGTGTGCTTAAAAAATTGCTATGTTGTGAGCGATGTTGTGTGTATGAATCTTGTATGGACTGGATGGGAGGGTGTTGAATGAATTTTGTCCTTGAGTGACACCGTAGCTCCAGAAGAGGAGACAGGTAAAGGTAAACCACAGGTGTTGTAATTAGGAAGCTGCTTTGTTGAGCCTGAGTCACAAAAAGTTTGTTCTCCAGGCTCAGCTTAAACTTTTACTTAATTTGCACAAAAAGGGACTGGTGACGCCTGTTTAAACAGAAGAAAAACATCATGAACATTTAAGCATCCTTGGTGAGCGCAGTGAGGTATGTTTGTTTGGTTATTTTGTCTATTTGAAATATTGTATCTTTGTAACGTGAGTTTGTATTATTAGTAGCAATACTTTGATTGAATGAACGCTTGTTTTAATATTGATGCAAAATTATGTTTGTACTGTGAAGACGTATGGTGACTTGTTTTTATGTTTGTATACCCGACACACAGTTTTCACGGTGCTATGGTGAACCTGATTCTGCTGAAACTAAAATAAAGAACACCTTAAGCATCAGTCGAGACTCTCTTTGGGGATCCAAGGGCTGCTACATATTCCTTTTTATAATATTCCTTATGTTTCCCCCATATTACAGCCTGTATAGGCTATTTGTATTTATATTGTATATTTTATTTAAGCTTTTATGTATAGAGACAGCTGAAGAGTGACAGGAAGTGGGGAGTTAAACAACACCCCATTTGTATTTTAAGTTTATATATGCAGTATGTATTAGTTATAATGTTACCATGGAAACGATGGAGTAATATTGTTAGTGTTGACCAATTAGATTCCTTGATGGAACACTTGTTGTAAAAGCTATATTTGGCGAGTCTGCAGGGAATAATGTGTTATCCCATTGACCAATGAAAGAGAACGAAACTTTCGCCCGTCCCGCCTCCAGAGGCTGGTCAGTCAAGCAAGACTGCCCTAATCAGAGCATCAAGTGGAAACCTGTGCATGTACCTCACCTGTCCACTGTGTGCTCTCAGTGAGTTGGTTTGCTTTTTTATTTTATTTTTTAGCACACGGCATTTTATTTTATTTCACAGAGCCTTCCTCGACTTCCTCAATTGCTTACAGCGTCTTATCTCCCTGAAGGCCTGTTTGGGTACGTATCGCTGCCTGTCGAATCACTTGGCTGCGCTGCCTTCATGTGTTTCTCAGGCCTTTTTTTAAAACTTAATCATTTTGTATATGTTACGGGAATTTTAAAGAAAAACCCTTAAATAGAAGATCGAATTCAAACATCAAAGTTTAAGTTGAATTTATTGTTCTTGTACAAGAGGAGCGTTTCACAGTGCACACCTAAAGGGGTTACAGAGAAAAAGGCTCTCTGAGGAGCGTTAACAGTTGGTTCTTATACATTTCCTGAAGATGGGCTGTCTCAACCTGTAAATTGTTAACAGCATTTGCATATAATGCTTTAAACAGCTTCTTCAACATATCACCTAATGAGTAGCCAGTATGTCCCCAATCTGATGTCATCTCTAGGGTAAGGGTAACTTTACCTTACCCTGCCAGTCTGAGTAAAACATCAATAAAGGGAAGTGCCCTAAGGACATATGATGTAAGAACAAACATGTATAGTTAAAACATCTAACTAGCGTGTAACCCTCATTTTTAACATTATTTTCTTGTCTTTCCACAGTGGCATGAAATAAACAACAGCATAAAACCAAAGGTGGTTGTTTTAGCGTTGGAAATTAGCTTTAATATGGATGTTGTAATCCTAAAATCTCAACAGATGTTCTTTGAACACATAAAAAGTTGGAGGCACCTTTTTCCTAAGAAAATACCTCTAGCAGCGTTAAACAAACTGTATGTACGTGGGCTGGATTACAAAGTTTTGCGTGATAGACCTGTGCCGGTTCTAACACTCGTTGTTGCTTTCCTGCACCACAGCAGCACATTGCAAAATGTTTTCCTTTGCAGCAGGCCCCTGCAGTCCACTGCATCCAGCCTGCCCATCAGCTCGCAATCTGTCATCTCCGCTGCACAAAAAAAACAAAACGAAAAAAAAAGATTATGTTTGAGTGTCGTCTAACACGATTAATGTGTCCAGCATGATCAATAAGCCTGACAGGTTAACAAATAGCAGTTTGGTGCTTTTGTGTACAGAGAGTAGACTGTCCAGCACATTACAAGCTGTATGGAGAACAAAAGGGGGAAAAAAAATAAAAAATGTCTTTGCCACCAACATCTGCTTGTCTGGTCCGGAGGGAGAGCGAGCCCGCCCGTGCGACCCTATTACCAGGTTTGATGTTGCCATAAGGCTTTGCCAGATGAAAACATGAACATATGTATGCTGATGGGTTTTTATCATACAGAACTCAAGGACACCGGGACTGTCCAGCGAAGAGCAGTGACATCGTCCACATTAACTCCAGCTGAGAGGAAGGTAAGAAACTTTGAAAGTTTTGTTTAATTGAGCTATTCATATTCGAGAAGAGAAACTTGTCGTCGTCAGACATAAATGATACCGTCCTTGTCCATCACATGAAGTGATGTCGCAAGCAAGGAAGCAGAACTCTCGCTCTGCTGTTCAGCACTTGACCCGAGCAAGCTGCGACATGCATTGGTGAGCTGATGTTCCCTGGGGATATATTAAAGGAAAAAAAAAAAAAAGTACGTAGAAAACCAAAGAAGAGATACAGTATGTGGGAGATGGAGTCGAGTGATCCAACTCCCAAAGGACTCCAAATCTAGACCCAACAGAAAGGCTTATTCAGTTCTTTGTGTCGCTGCAGCAGCTCAAGTGTATTTTGAGGTGACATTTTTTTAAACAATGGGGCAGCCTTAAAGGATGAGCCACAGGAGTCTGACACCGTGGACAAACTACAGTGGTCCGTGTGGCGTAATGAGCTGCAGGGGCTTGACTTGCTGAGCTAGCAGTAGTTGTCGGACCGAATGACAAACCACAGGGTTCTGGCAGAGACGGTCTCTGAATACATCGTCTTCCTCTACTCGCAGGTTAAAAATCTCCCTTCACATCCCCAGCCATATTCTTCCTCGTGTCCAGCGAGCTTGCCCGTGCCCTGTCGGCTATAGTATTTATAGAAACACTGCCACCGATGCTCTGCCCTCTCAGAACTACCTATTTTATATGTAAAAAGTCGTGTCAGTCTCAGTGCTGGACATGGTGCCCTAAGTCAAGTTCCTCTAAAATGAGATATATTCAGACCTGCCTTTAATAAACCAGTGACAGGGAAGTGCAGGGCGCTGTTCTCCACGAGTGGAAAAAAAATAAAGCCATATAAACACGTAAATAAAGGCAAACAGTTAAGTTTAGAAAAGTACTGAGAAGCAGAGTAAGGACAAAGCTGGAGGGAGAGACGGCAACACTGAGGCCACGCAAGGTTTCTACATCTTCCACACCATCCAATTTAAATGTGCCCACACATTTGAACATCTTCCCTCTGCATCGCTGCATGAGAATAAAGCAGGCAACATGGCCGTAAGTCATGTCTGAAGAGATAAAAAAGCTCCTGAACTGACAAATATATGTAGTATACGAGTATTTACATACAGTTTATAAGTGGAGTGTTTCCTTTATGTTTGAATATTTTAATGCTTTGATTTACAAAATGAGTCCCCGGAGCTAGTGGCCTGGTCATCACAATGTATTTCCACAAAGTTGAAAATCCACGAGCACAGCATCAGGGTGCCCGTACCAGAGACGTGTAAGTAGGAGGTAGAATAATGTAAATGCGGCAGATTTATTTATGCTTAGGCAGTGGGAGTTAAACAGTGGTTCCCATCTTGGAGGTTGGCACCTCCGTGAAGGATCACAACATAAGTGATAGGCGGAGCTGATTAACAAGATAACAAAGAATGAAGAAGAAAAGAATAGTGTTTGTTCTACCTGCTGTTTTTATATCTCCTTTTTTAATATTTGGTGTAGCGTGATCTCTGGTGGTTTAGTGCTTCGAGTTATGCAAATAAAATCTCAAAGACACAATATGCAACTTGTGGTGAAAGTGTGCTTACAAAATGATCTCAAATGTACTGGAATCTGCTTTCTTGAAGCATTTGTGGGACTCTGTATTCTTTTTTAAAAGTTGAGTTGTAAATCACTGGTGTCTGCATCAGGTAGGATTTTATTTTCCAAATATGACTTAAGTTCAGAATGACGAAATAACACTGAGGCTTCCCAATAGTTTTTAGAGCCCAGAAAACACACAGATTGATTTTATTTTGGCGCTCTCCTTTCCAAAGGACAGTCAAGACTGCAGTCTGACTGTTCATATGTTGGATGGATGTGTTTTATCAGTTTCGTGTGTGGTGTGTGTGTGTGTGTGTGTGTGTGGTGTGATAAGAGCGTTCCCTTTTTAAATTTGAGCAACATAAGCACTAAATGATTACTTTCTTTTTTTCTTTTTTAGCAAAATCCATGGTGGGTTGATAATAGGAGAGATGATGGGAAGGTTGAAAACAGCCCTTAACTGCAGCTTTTTTAGTTCCTTGTTGTAACCTTTAATTTGAAATGGCCTCCTCAGCTGGTAGATAACCCTAAGTCATATGAAGATATAAAAGTGTTTTTTTTTTTTATCCTCAGCCATTATCTTGTTGTTAATTTGTGCAATTTTCAAAGGACACGAAGTTGCAGCTCCAGTTGTGGTAAAATTAGAGTGTGCTGTCTTTATACGTTCTCCCACATGCTGTTCTTGGGGATGAAAAGGCTCGAGCGAGACGTGCGGCCTTGGATGTGATGTTTTCTCTTCGTTTTCAGAGAGCTTATGATAATGGCTGCCACTGGTTTGTGAATGGGTCAGGTACCTGATGGACCCCTACCCACCCTGCGACCTTCAGACTCCCTATTTTCTCCCACACTTCATCTCTGGGGGCTAATTCATTCTTGCTGGGAGCACGTCCACAAGATAGTTGTTTAGACGAGGAAAACCATTAGAGCACTATATGCAGTTTTTGGCAAGAGGAGATGGAGGCATTCATTACGCTGGCCCTTCTTTATTTAGGAGCAGCTTCATCAGCAAGCCCTTGTCATTTAAGGACAAAAGAGCAGTTCTGGAAAAAAAAGTTATTTGTTTTTTAACAGACTAGTTGGCCAGCAGGAGAAAAACAGAGCAACATTTCAAGTCTACCTTCTTCATTAAAGCTGTATTGCTCATGATAAATTAGGGGAACAATCCACAGATTGCCATTTTCTTTTTCTTGGCTTGTGTCCTCTTTAGTAAAATGAATTGGGGCAGCCTGTTCAACCCTGAATTATGCATTTAATTTTTCGCTCAATAGAATTAACGCCATAAAACACAGTGCTGAAGTGAAGGTTTTTACATGCCAAATGTAAGCCGAGCTGTAAGAAAAATTGATGCTAAAACAAAAAGGAGAAAGCAAAAAAAAATCATGTGCCATCACCATTTATCCACGAATGGTCAGTGGCTCTATAATTTAAAATTTAAGGCCGTGGTATCCATCTCGTTCTTCTTTATGAGAGAGAAGAGTGGCTTTTAGCGGGGAGTCTAAAGTCTTGACAGTACTAATGCGCAGCATTTTTCTGTTGACAGGAAATAAACTCTTCGTGAACCAAATGAGCATCTGTATCCTCTCCCCGCCTAAGGGCTTTCTCCTGAATTTGCTGTCGAGCTCATATACGAGCCTCTGTGTCATCGGTGGACGTGAGCTGTAATCCATCTTCAAAGCCCCCCCCTCCCCTCACACACACACAGCACACACTGTCTTTGCCTTCTCCTGGGTTATATAGGAGGCGGATGTGCCGTAGCCCGAATATATATGCATGAAAAAATTTGCCTCCCCTGCACTTTTTTTTTTTTTGTTTTTGCCTTTGCGGATATGTTTGCGCACAGCAGTTGAATGGATGAGGGAAATGTGTCGACTGGATTGTACGAGTGGGCTCAGGGGCAAGAGCATGGCTTTGGAGGTGGGGTTTATCCTGAGAGTCAAGAGACGAGACTGGAAAGTTAGCTATACGCAAAGGACCCGGTCGCTTTGTTCGGCGTGTAATTGTTAGAGCTTACGCTATGACCTATGATGCAGAGGGACACCATGCAATTCATCGAGATGTAATCAACAGACGAGTGGTTGCTGCAGTGATAAAGAGTAGTCGCTTCCACGTGTTTTCATGCGTAGGGTCACCACAAAACGATCTAGTTGTAATTGTAAACCTCCCTGCCATACACTGTGTAGTTGAAAGAATAGGCCACCGCTCCTCCACTCGACTCACTACTCTAGATAACTAGACGACCACCACACGGTGGCCATGGTGTGACTTGACACGCTGGGTCTTTTTATAGCATGTTGAAAGGTTGTTTGCGGAAGGGGTTTTGCTAGGGCTGCAGCGAGCCTGACAGCACTGGAACGTACAGCGTCCGTGCAAATCATGTATATCCTGTTAGGTGTCGCGTGGTGAGAGCTTCGCATCGGCGCTTGCCGCTGAGCAGTTTGTAAAATGTCTCCGCGAAACCTTTTTGACGGAGGTGAGACGTGGGTGTGGTGTTCGGTGTTCTTGTGAGGAGAGGTTTAGAAAGATGCAAGAGGCTAGACCCCATACGTGTGTATATTTACTTATGGCGAGATAGAACTACAAATAATACCTCGTAAGACTAATGGTCATTTGCTACTATCTATTAGGTTTGTGTGGCCAAAGGACACTAAATGTTGGACAGTAAGAGAGATATTAATTCCAAGGGCTGCGTATGGGCAGAGTATGCGGTTTTTTCTTTAGTGATTTTATTGTGGGTTAAATTGAACTTATGCGGTCCGTACATCATACTGACTTATTTTCCGAAGGATCCCAAGTTTTATTCCAATCAGTTCAAAACTCAAAAGTGTATGATAACCGTCCAATGAGAGAGTTTGAATAAACGGACTTAATTATTGAAGACAAACTCCTGCACTGAGGCGTGGTGTAACAAAATTTCTGTCCCAGTTCTGGCGCCGCGTTTTTTTATGCGATCATATTTGCATTCAGGACTGTGAGCCGTAGCGCCTCCGATACGTAGAAACGGGTCCGAGGAATAGGTTCAGCGTTTCTCTGAGCTTCCTATTTTCTGAGCAGGCAGGGGGCAAGGCGGCCTGCCGCACTTACAGGTGCTCTGATGATAGTATCAAGTTTCAAAGGGCTCTCAGGTGGCGGGGGAGTCATTGCAGGGGTTGAGAGCGAATGGCCATGTTGTGGCTAAGACCAACCTTGGCCGAGGTGCAGTCCCCCCGTATGGGCAGTGCCGTCGACGGAGCCAGGTCATCTATCGGCATAGGCCGAGGAAACTTCGACATGCTGTGTGCGTACGCACGCGTGTGGCTCGAAGGGCACGAGGCTTATTGCAGCTCATCCTGTTAGCAGAGCGCCACTTTACTGTGCTGGAAAATTCACAGGCATGTGAGGTAAGTCTCTCAGCATACTCTTCTGTTTGTCGCACCCGAGTGTGGGGGAATCTGCCTGTCATTAAAAAGTAAAGTAGTCTTCTTGGTAGTGGTATTAAATTAAACAGCACGTTGATTGGGGAATAGTCGTTTATCTTGCTCTTAAATTTAGTTATATATCATGAGCATCAGACACAAGCTTGACCCTTCAAAAAATTAGTAGGTGTCACGAGGTAGCTTTGGGCTCTGAAACCGATTAATCCGTATCACTTTTGAATCAGCCGACTGGGCAACGTGGTCGAACGGGGCACGTCCAAATCGATCTTATACCGTAACCCGAGAACGCAGACACGCGGCTATATCCTGGTATTGGGAATGAGGCTGGTGCTTCGTGGCCAGCCCGCCCATTTAATTCGCTTTAATTTCACTGAAGAAAACAGGAGCACGTCTGGCAGAAACCAGGGCGCGTGGAAAATAGAGCTGTGAATCATTGATTTGTGGGTAAATAGAACAGTATAGGTCTGGAGGTGTTGGTGCATCTTGTCCGAGTGAAAGAGACAAAAGAAGAAAATAAGAACATTAAAGACATATAAGGCATAGAAAACAAACCAGTCACGTTCTGTGTTCCCCGGTAACCTCACCAGAGAAGAGCGCACCAAGTGCACGAAGCAGCTTTTGATATTTTCCAATCTGTCATCAGAAATGTGTCTGGATCTCGAGAAAAGTTCACTTCCCGAGACAAAAGCGCAATCAAGAACGTCACTTCAGGCA